>NC_047664.1:60118568-60418881 GCF_011762505.2 Arvicanthis niloticus | reverse complement strand
CTTTCATGTTCTGGTCTATATATACTCTTCTTGGTTGAATTTCTCCCTCTAAAAGAGCAACATGGTTAGCTGGAAATATCAACAGATGTATTATAAACCATACAGTTCAGTTTTCCTACTTAGTCAAGGGGCAGTGGGCTATCAGTGGCAAAGCTGGGGAATACTATGGCAAAGTCTAATTGGAAAATCCTATCTGTGGTCTCAAGGCTACCCTTACGCATGGACTGATTTGTTCAGTAGTTTACAGGTGCTATCTCTTTAGTATCTATGTCTCAGTGTCATCAAGACTTTTGATTGACAGTAGTGCATTCTTTTAAGAATAAACCAACAAAATTGAACTTACTATGAACTTAAACACTGTTTTGCATTTTAGCACAATCTCTTATTAGTGATGCCCCAGACTTATTCTTTTTAATGAACTGCATTTGTTCTGTGGGAACAACTTGATGGACCATGGACATATTTGAGATCTGTGTTTTTCAAACAGGACATCATAACCCATAAAGAGTTGGTTTAAAATTAATTTTAATAATTATAACCAGATTTAGATTAATTTTCTGCTGTTTGGTAATAATTTTACTTCAATTTTCATATATATATATCCTTATGTAAATATGAAAAAACCCAATCTTTCTAGTTTCTGCCATTTAAATAATACCAAGTCTTGGTGTGTAGTCCACTAGTAAAATACTTTTTTACTCTGTACACAGCTAGGTTCTATCATCTGCATCACACACACACATACACACACAGAGAGAGAGAGGGAGAGATAGAAAGAGAGACAGAGACAGAGACAGAGACACAGAGACAAAATGAAAGAGACAGAGAAACAGAGAGATGGGAAGACTAGAAATGACCACATGCAATAGAATATTTAGAATATTGAATATTTTAAAATAAATTATATGCCATTATGTGTCATTTAATACAATCTAATTCAAGTTTAATATGGACATTATTCTACCTGCATTTGAAAATTTACTTTTAGCTGTTATTTAAAGTTGTACTTCAGAGACTAGTTTTTCATTAAAAATAACTCAGACAACTCTAAATGCAAGAGTCATTTACATACTCAATAGAAATTTTAAGAAGTCTAGTGTAAATACAGTTCTTATCTTGAGACATGCTAAATCGGTAACTAGTACCTTAGAGTCCAATTTTCTAGGATTGGGTGTAATTGCAATGAGTTTTTACATATTTCACTAAAGTCCACTGATAGATTTTGATTTACTGATGTCAGCCAAATGGCAACAGAGTCTTTAAAAAGGGAGAACTTACTGTGACTCCTTCAAGTTATACATGCAGTAAGATGTAGGTCACATTTAAAACTGTCCAATTCCCCTGCTTTTCTAAAGCCTGAGTATTATAATCTGTCATAATGTCAAATTATATACATTTGGACTTCTTTAGCAAAACTGTGCTTAACACTCTCATAGTGTAAAAAAAATCAAGAGTGCAATTAGCATGTCATCTCTCCTGAAGATGATTTAAGAAAAGCGTGAATCAGAGCTTAATAGTCAACATAATTTCCTAGAAAATCATGGCAAAATTGTGGTACTGCAATTCAAAAACAGTATAGTGGGGCTAGCAGACAGTGACAATCAACTATTCATCTCCACCATCTGCCGTGCATGCTTTTATTTAAGTCTTTTTATGTTTGTGTGCATTTTTGCTTTTGCCAATGTTTTCAGTTTTGAGTTTGCCAGCAGTTGGCCTCACATAAGAAAAAATAGGTTTCATGGTGTAAACAGATTTTCCCGTGTGTACATATGAATTAGTTTCCCTGGCTATTCTGCAGCACTTAGGCAAAGAAGACAGGCAGGGGGTTTCATTTTCATATGTTTTAGTAGATTGGCCAATGTATCTCTTGCAATTCAAACAAATCAATCCTATAAGAAAGAGCAACAATAGCAAAGGAGAAAGCTACAAGTATTGTAAAAATGTAACCACTCTCCAAATCATATGTTTTGCAAGGTTTCCTTTAAGTGTCCCATTTCACATTGATGGGCACTGGATTAAGCATTGGCTTGTACTCTGAGTGCTTAAAACCCCCAGATAGAAATCGCTGGCAAGTTTTGCCTTTCAACTTCTCAGCTTTTGTTATTTTGCAAATAAGCTGATGACTAGTGATTTCAGTCATGTGGCAAGATACAGGAACTTGGTGAAAATCTCAACATGAAAGAGATAAGATTTTATTGAACAGAGGTTACCCAGAGATTCCAACTCAGGGTGTGTAGAACAGATTATTGGAGGTCCAAATTCCGTTAAGAATGTTCCTTCATGTGTTCAGAAAATACTCATTTCTCAAGACTGATTCTGAAATCTTTGCATGTGACTTATTGTTTATCACATACATTTCACAGTTTGCATCTACTGAATGCATTTACAAGCTTAAGTAATCTGCATTCAAATCAAGCTCTTTATCATTTTACAACATCTCAGTGAATAACACAGCAATGAAACATATATAAATATAGGCTATGAATATATCATGCTGTGATATAATATGATATAGTTACTTTTTGGAGCCGAAATGAAGTAGAAAATTATTGTTATAAACATGGTCAAAACTGGACAAAGCAAGGTTCCTGGCTACAGGAGTAGTGATAGCCGATCATAGCTAATGTCTCAGCTTGAAATAAGGGGAACATTTTAAATTGGAGAGATGCAAGGGTGACAAGGAGGCAAGAATATATGGAAGCATCCAATGCCACAATAACCCTGAGATGTAATGTTCTGAATTCAACATTTTCTCCTCAACCTGTTCTCTCCCAGATGCAACCTCAGTTGTCCTTCAATGAAATCAAGAATTTTTCAAGTCAAAATAAGATAAATTACATTGTTGATAAAATTTCTCAAGCTTTTTCTACTGTAACAGTCATATGCATCTAAAAGAAAGTCTCATATTTATGGTATATGTATATTTCAAATTCTACATCTAAAAAAGTATACTCAGTTATGAGGTTCTGGATCTTTGTTATTCCTTGAAAATAAAGAAGTCTGTGTAAATTGCAGTATAATGGGGTTACATTGGAAGAAATGAGAGATTATACATAGTTAAGTAGATGACAAAGTACTAATTATTTATACTGATTATGTTGTTGGTAAATTAGATATAAAAGTTGTGACTGCTTTAACAAATAAAAGAGGAAAATATTATTTTAGATAGCTATTTCTAGCAAACTATCAGATTATACAAGACATTTTGACCATAATTCACTTGATTGAGCTGGAAAATACTGATTATTTAGCTTTTGTGAAAGAAAATACATAAAACATTGTCTGAGTTTGACTTTTTTTTTTTTTTTCGAGACAGGATTTCTCTGTGTAGTCCCGGGTTTCCTGGAACTCACTCTGTAGACCAGGCTGGCCTCGAACTCAGAAATCTGCCTGCCTCTGCCTCCTAAGTGCTAGGATTAAAGGCGTGCGCCACCACCGCCCAGCGAGTTTGACTTTTTAAATGAATTAAATTATTGGATATATCCAAAATTTTAGTTTTTAGAAGATACTATCTTGTGGCTGCTGAGGATAAAATATAATCTATAGGAATAGAGAAAATCTATAAATAGTAAAACAATGAGAAAAAATGGAACAAGTGACTTCAAGTACAGGGAGATTTCTGAATTTAACATTTTCCCCTCAACCTGTTCTCTCCAAGATGCAACCTCAGTTGTCCTTCATTGTAATCAAGAATTTTTCAAGTCAAAATAAGAAAACTTACATTGTTGACAGGTTACTTTTCAGGTGTGTATTGGAGCACACACAAACACATACTAAAGTCTAGAGAGTTATAGGAATCAGCAAGTCAAAGTGACATGTTCACAGGAATATGTTTTGAGTTTATATTCTGTTCCTTAACAGCCAATTGAAATTTTTTTGAGGAGAAAATGAGAAAATATTAAGTTAAGTGAATGACATTAAGATCTTCTATAGTACTATTCATCATGTTATCTGCTGTTACAAATACTAATGCTCTCTTCCATTTTCTGTATCTTCTTCCCACATACTTGAACGAATATTAAGTCTATATTATTAAAATATATTTTACTCAATGTTCTTTTCTTCTTGGACCAAAGTGAAGAAAACTGTGACTATCTTAAAATGTTGGTTTGTCTACATAGTTTAAAGAAACAATAGTATTGAAAACGAGCAATCATTCATATATGAATTTATGCTATTATTTATAGGGACAAATATAATTATTTAAAATATGCCCAGAAAATTTATTGAAGAAAAACCATCCCTTAAAGTTGCTTACTTTTTTATTTATTTGAATTAATAAATGTTAAAAATGCATATTACATTTGGCTTAGAAGAGGAATTGTAATTTAATTTCTAAGATTAGCCCTCCGTGTGTCAATGATTTTTCTGACAGTTTGCATTGTATTGCTCTAATTACTAGCTGTTCAAATTTAATAGAAACTTAATCTTTTGTTATTTGCAGGTATCTAATAATAAAAGATATAAATAATAATTAGTACTCTGTTGTCTACTTAACTATGAATAATCTCTCATTTACTCCAAAGAAACAATTTTTATGTAATTACTATTTTATGCATTTTAAAATCATATTTTTTGGAATTTAAATCTCAATTCCATTTGTGTTGCATTTGGAAGCAGAAAAGGTGGTAAAATTAAAGAAATTACCTATAATGTTTGTCTTTAAATCGATATAATTTCATTCCTTGGGTGACCTCTACAAGTCTTTTAGCATTTTGTTAAAGGAGTTTGATGTAAAGTCTTAACAGAACAGAAAGTATAAAAGACATAGAGTCCTTACCAAGCAGCAAATTACCTTCTAAAGAAGGGGAGAAGTTAAGAAGCAGATTCCTGCTCTGCATGTTAACTGGGCTCGATAATGCAGAGCTTAAGAGCAAGAGAGAGAATTTAAAGAGAAAACAACATCTTGACATGAACTTGTCTTCAAGGAAGTGTCAAGTAGAAGTTGCTTTGCTGAATAAAAGCTGTGAATACATTTAGGGACTCGTTTACCCTTTAGGATGTATTAAAGAATGTCACTTAACTATTTAAAAGGTTGTCTATTCAAAATGAGGACTAATTATCTGCCCATGATATACCTACATGGCTCCCAAAGAACACATGGGGATGGACTATGATTAAATGCATTTGCAATTGCGGTCAGGTTCAGGATTCAGTCTAAGAAGATCTAAGAAGTGTGACTGGTTATACATTATTCATGAATTGGAGAAAACAGTGAAATAAAATATCTCCTTACAGTGTGTCCAGACACTTACTATGGCACATTCTAAAACAGTTAGCATTTAACATGCTTTTGCTTTCGAAACATAAAACAAAAGTTCTAGCTAGATAGTAATTCATATATAATAATGATCATATTGAATATTTAACCCCAGGGCTACCAACAGACAGGAGGTAGCATTATGAACTTTTCCTGCTGGGCAAGATTTGATTAAATTTGCTGTTTTGTAGACAACTAAAAAGATCCATATTTTTTTTCTTCTTTTGAAAAAGAATTCTTTCCAGACTAATCCACAAAGCCACTATCATCATACTTAATTAAGTTATTTTGAGCCAAGTTAAAGGAACCTAAAATAAATGAATTTGTATGAGACACCCATCTTTTCCCACCCTTGATAGTTATTTTAAAGTGTTCAATGTTGTTGGAATTCTTTTTTTAGGACTGGGAGTGCTTATTTCTACATATTGAAAGATAAAAATAACAAATTCTCAGCTAGTAAATATACTTTCTTGACTGTATTTTAAGAGATATTGAACATAAAATTTCCAAAATAATGAAATATCCCATACAACAAAGCATCAATTGATTATAATTTTGCTGTTTGCTGCAAACTTTGGCTACAAGAAATGTCATCCCTGACTATTCTTGAATTTTCAGCACTTTAAACAAAAATGTAATCATGACAGCCTAATTTACTTCTTTATAGTTAGTATCAAATCCTAAGATATTTTTCATCATTTTTATTCCTTCTTAATGTTATTATTTTATTTTCAAACTATATTAACTTACATATTTAGAGGTGCTGCTTCCCTGATCTCACTGTATCTTAAATGAGTATTTAATTTAACATGAATGAGCTATGATTTAAAAGCCTTATTTTCACTCTTCCAACACCTGGGCATGATAATGAAGACAATGTCTAAAAGGTACACTGGACACCAAACACCTGCCATGTCTTTTGGACACTGATACATGACCTATAAACAGTACCCATGGGCTAATTATTTTCTGTACACCTACCTTCGCTGAGATAAATAACTCAGCTGTCACTGTGTATGCACACATTTTTCCATGTAAACTGGGAAGGGTAGCTCTACATATACAGAAAACCCTGAATATATAAGCTAGGGGAGTTGACTCTTCAATGCCTGGCAGAAAGTGGGGACTCTGACTAGTGTATGAAGAAAATAGTACATGTCGTATCCATTTCCTGATTATGAGAAACATGTGATGTGAAATTTGTTTAAAAACTAATCTAAAGAAAACAAGGTTGAATGACTGAGCTCAACAGAGCCCTCTGGAATAGGGACATCAGTTTCTCTAATCCCACCAATTACTTCTAGGTTTATACAAGATAATTATTTCTACTTAGCCGTTAACCTCCCAATTTATTATAGAGACACCATGAAGAGTAAACAAGATTCCATTTCTCAGACTCTTAAGTCTAAGTACAGTAAATACATGCGTAAGACAAGAGAGGAGAAAGCATGAAAGTAGGATGGTTTCTGCTTTCTACTATACTAATCCTTCTACTGTATGGGGTGTTCAGTGAAAATATGGAAAATATAACATGCCCGACTGAAGAAACTTAGCAAGAAAAATCAAACAAGAAAATCTGGAGACAAGTCATGACGCTTATTGAAGTTTTAAGAGATAGTAAAGAAGAAAACCAAATAAAGGTATTGAAATGATGAACCAAAATAAGGAACTGGGGGAGGGGAAATGAAGGGGGAATGGGCTCAGGCAGAATCAGAGAAGAAGAAACAAAAGATGGGAGAGGAGAAATGAAAATAAAATAGGTTGGGACAATTGCAAGAAGAATTGCACACAAATAATTAGTCTCTTCTTTGTTTTCATACCAAAAAAAAAAAAAAAAAAAAAAAAAAAAAAAACTACAACTGACAAAAACATCTTACAGCTTTTCAGTTCCTTTTGGAGATGGGGTTACTAATGTGTATTTGAGCTCCATAGTTAGAGGTTCATGACATGTTCATCCTAGTTTGATTTGTCAGAAGTTGTGTTAGAGTTAGCAGTGCCCACCGTTTTACACGAATGGGCAGGCTGTAACATACGACAACTTAATCTTAAAAATGACTCTATAGCACATTATAACATCAGCACAAAAAAACAAAAAAACAAAAAAAAAAAAAAAAAACAAACGGGTGAGTTGATCAACCATTTCCTCTTTAAAGACAGAAAGCTTCTGAATTGAAAACCTGTACAACAGTAGACAAGTTAACAGGAAACCATGGTCCCAGCGAGAAACAAAGATGATGTTAAAGAGAAACATGTAGGTAAATGACACTGAACACTTGAACACTTTACATCCACCCTTAATTGCCAAAAGGCTTCAGCAGCATCCTACCAGGTTAAAAAAAAAAAAAAAGAATAACGAGTCAACAGCAGCCACCTGTAAAGCACACATTTAGATGTGCAGGCTGTCTTTGTCTTATTTTAAAATTTGATTGTGAGAATCTGAATCTAACCATAAATATCTTCTGTGCCTCATTACTTTATCTTCTTCACTTACGTTTCACTTATATGATGAGTAGAGAAATTATATTTCAGATGAGGCCAGAACATCGCAAAAAATAAATGAATAAATTAGACACTAGTCAGGTTGATATTCCGTCCCCCACAGGCTTGTTTAAAGGGGGTTTCTAGCACTAAATATGTTTTCAACTAAAATCCCTTTTTAAACTGGAAAAATGATAAATGAGTTTTCCAAGGAAGTTGACTAGGCATTTATAAAACGTATTTTGAGGCTTGTTTAATGTTCCAAGGAAAGAACAACTAATGACCTAAAATAAGTCCAGGATTTAGGGTGTTCCCAGCACTCTATTCAATTCCCTAAAAGTTGATCTGAGCGTTGTAACTACAGTGGAATCTCATTACAATTCACACAGGCTTAGTTGCTGTCTTGCAAGGTTGGAGACAGATTTAAAGAAAATATGATTAATTGTTGTTTGGGTTTTTTATTGGATTAATTTTTTCAATACTATATGTTCTGATCGCGTTCTTTCCCCTCCCCTAACTCCTCATAGATCCTCCTAACTCATTAACCATTCAATTTCATGTTTTATTCCTTATCTCTAAGGGAAAAAATGGAATAAAAAATATATAAAGTAAAATGATCAGCTTAAATAAGAACTGCATACGTTTAAGTCAGATAGAATCCCAGGATGGAGAAGGGAGAGTGGGCATAACGTCGAAGATTCTGCCTTTAACCAAGAAGCTATTTGCTATTGATACTTGCTGTAAAAGAGAAAAATCAGTTTTTGACAATGAAGTGACACTGCTCCAGGGCAGGCTCCATGTTCAGAAACAGTTGACCAACACAAATAAATTCCACATGGCAGTTGTTACCCAATGCCAAATGATCAGCTCTCTGCGTGTATATGCACTCACCTGCACAGTGTATATGTGCATATGCATATATAATTGGAGATATATATATATATATATATATATATATATATATATATGATGGTGTGTGTGTGTGTGTGTGTGTGTGTGTACATGTATGTATGTAATAAGAAACCCTGAAGTCGCAAAAGAGCAAGGAGGAGTAGGAGAGAAGAAAGAGGAGTAGAGGCTTTAATTATATTATAGATTTAAAAATTATTTTAAAAGTAGTATCTACGCTTTTGTTTTGTTACTGCTTTGTCTTTGTTTCATTGTTACTTTTAATGCATTGAGAATACCTATTGTTTAAAAATAGAACAGTTGCGCCTAGATCTTTATTCAACAAATAATAGTAGTGTAAACCCTTCCAAAAGACTGTGACAGTAACAGAATTAAGTTTCATGTTGATTTTGTTTTTAATATATTCAAGATCTAAGAGAGAGAACAAATGCAAACAATTTTAATTCACATACTAAAGATCTCTATTCTTTGAAAAGCACAGTTAATTATGTGAAATGTTTGAAAATGAATACAAGTTCTCTATTGTCATGCTGCCTAACATTTGAAATGGTAACACTGGTTTATAGCAGTTCCACCATGACTGACTTCATTAATAATCTGCCTCCCACCCTTCCAAAAAAGTTGACCTCTACTTCCGTGTCCTAACAGACATCTTTACCCCATCCCGGGTGAATGAGAAATCTGTTTTTCATCCTTAATATGCTGAAAGGGGTACTTTTGCTTGAGTGTTTCACTCTGTTATTATTTCTGTCTTTCTGCTCAGCAGAAGAACAAATACAGTCTATTCCAAACTGGAAATGCCATGTTTTTAGCAAGAATAATATCAAAATGATGTTAACATGCTGGTAGAACAAAAAAAATGAAACATATTGGCTTGATAAATATCCTGCCTAGAGAGCTGCTTGGCACATTTCAGATTCACAACGAATAACTTCGGAATAATGAATTAATGAATGCTAAAATATTAACTATGTCTCAGCAGCATAATACGTCTCTCTGTTCTGCCAAATGCTTCAAGTAGATACAAGAGTTTTTAGCATTGCTCATTGCAAAACTCAAAACCTATTAGAAAGGAAATAACCCCAAGTATAGCACTCATAGCCGACCTGAGTTAGACCCTATACTGGGATATAAGAATTTAGCTGAAGGAATGATTTTACTTGCCTTTTATTAAAGACCTGTTAAGAAGTCTTTGTTAATAAAATATTATCTTAAATATATTATATAAAACCATCAAACTGTTAGAATGCTCTAAAACATACAAAAAAAAAATAATAAAATGTGATACAATTCCTTGTAGCACTTTCTTGCACTTTGGTTCATATATTTTACCAGTGCATTAACATGGTTTAATCTTTTCAGTTATTTTTATGTTTGTTTATACATGTATGCTGGTATATGTGTTTCAAAGTATGTCCATACATGTCAAGAGGCATGTAGAAGTCAGAGGTCAATCTTGGCTGTAGCTCCCTAAAAGTCACCCACCCTGTTTTATGAAATAGGCTCTCTTACTTTATTTGGGGAATTTTCAATGTAGCTAGCCTGGGTGGCTAATAAATCCCAGGAATTCTCCTTCCTTCTTTATCCAGTGCTGATATTACAAGTATCTACTTTTTCTGCTCTTTAAATGAGATCTGCGTATTAAAAGTCAGTGACTCATTACTAGAAGCTGAGTCATAGGCCACTACTGACATTTCCATGGTCTAAAATTTGTATTTCCCTGATGTGACACTCATACCTCTTTAAAACTTCTGCAACCCTCTCCCAAACCTAATAATCACACTCTCTATGTTCCAGTTACTTCTCTCTCTCTCGCTCTTGCTCTCGCTCTCTCTCTCTCTCCCCCCAATAAATCTCTTGAATGTGATCTGTTACATGGTGTGATCTCATCTGTACTATCCCTTGGCTCTAACCAGTCAAGGTAGTCAGTCTGCTGTTAAATTCTAACACTGAGGATCAACTCAAGTTCCTAAGCTACTAACTGAGCCACTTCTCCACCTTTGTATTAATGCTTTCTTTTGATTTTATCCTACTTAACTGTAAAACTGAAAATGCTGCTTTATTTCTTCTGAGAACAAATAGAGATGGACTTTTAGTCCAGGGGGGGAAAAAAACTAAACAAAACTAAACCAAACCAAACCAAAACAACACTTTCTTGTTAAAAACTAAGAGTTAGGCAGACTCCAAGGTCACCAGGTAGGCAGAGGGACCAGGGCTATGTAACGAAGGTTAAGAATTTCCAAGAAGGCCAGCCTCTTCCTCACACTCCTAGCAGAGACAAAAGCCTAGCAAGTTAAAACACAGGCCTTATAGGTTTTTAATATACCATCAGCAGGTCCTCTACTGATGGACTGCCTCAACAAGTTCAAGGCCTCCTCAGGACAAACCTCACAACAGTTGTGAGCCAGTTAATCATCTAAGCAATCTTTAAAGGGGCCAAGTCTAAATTAGGGAAGGAAAAGTCTTCGAAAAGCTTTAAAAACTCACCACTCCAGAAGTGACTGACTTTTTTTTTGGGGGGGGGGAGCTTCCTGAGTTCCCTTCTCAGCTTTACAGGGGCTCTTTTTCTTTTCGTGTGTTGCCTGTGAGTGTCTCCTCCCCTATAAACTTTTTCTTTGCACTGCTCAATCTGTCTGTGGTACTTTACAGCTCTCTGCTGACACCTGAGCTTCAGAATCCTCCTGCCTTTTCACTCTATAACTGACAAGAGAAAACAAACTGGATCAACCCTAGACTGTTATCACTTGAATGGAATCATCGAGGAGTCCCCAGAAGGCCTGTCTGAACTGAGGACCTCATGTAGTGTACAGTCAAGGATAGCTAGAAACACAACTCAGCATAAATTGTACATGTAAATGTAAAACATTTTAAGGTTTGCTTTTGATATGTTTTACAGCTCATAGTGAGGCTCCTCGGATGTGGACTTAGGTGTTTTGTAACTGTGTGTTGCAACTGCAAAAGCTGGACACACCCACATGTGTCTGGAGTCTTTCATGGTGAGTTACCACAAGTCTCTATAAACTCCGGGGCTCATCAAAGCACTAGCCACTATCTATAACAAGCCAAAAGTGCCTGTAAACAGTGTCTATGTTTTTTTTTTTTTTTTTTTTTTTTTTTTAAATAACCAAGTTGACTTTTGAAAAACCACGAAGGTCTCATGACATTCAGAGAATTTTCACTCCAAGGGAGTTAGATACAGCAGCACCTGAGTGAAAACAATGGATATCAGGGGATGTCTCAAGATATTTGGAGCACAAGTTGAAGCTTTCCAGTGTAAGAAGCACCTATCTTAGAGGATTTAGAGCTCCTGAGATAGTTTTTCTTTTCCATTGCTCCGGATAGGTCTTACAAAAACCTCAATTAAGCCACTTGTAAAAAGAACGGTTTTAAATTACACAGCTCCCAGGAACAGGAGAATGAGTTGTCACATTCCTGTGTTATCCTAGATTTCCTGTAAGCAGCTTTATCTAAAAAGGAGGGGAGGGGACAACAGTAAGCTACACTTAAGGTATTTGAATTCATTTTTTTTTTATTCCTTATCGAGTTTGTGAGAAAAGAATACGCAGAAATTCATAGTGATAACAGAGTATACTTTCTGAGTTAACAAAAAATATATTTAAAACTGATTTTTGATTTGTGAGATCCAATTATTTTGGCAAATTTGCTTTCCAGTTCAACATTGCTATACCCATGAAGTCTCAACAAGGCTGGCCAAACAAACCCTGATCAAGGATGATACCAACGGACAAGCTAATATGGAGGAAGGGAAATCTTATGGTCTCTATCCCTAGACAAAATATAATAGGCCACCAAAGACTAAATCTGTGAGGTGTTAGCAGGAAAAAAGGAAAAGAGGAAAATGATTGAAAGTTCCAGCTATACTGCTCTTGGGTGTATACCCAAAAAATGTTCCACCATACCACAAGGATATGTGCTCCATTATGTTCATAGTAGCTTTACTCATAATATCTAGAAACAGGAGAGAAAAAAACAAATGTTCCTCAACCAAAGAATAGATACAGAAAATAAAATACTATTCAGCTATTAAAAACAAAGACATGATGAGTTTTGCAGACAAATGGATGGAAATAGCAATTATCGTCCTGAGTGAGGTAACTCAGACCCAAAAGAACATACATGGTACACACTCAATTATAGTGACCATAAAGTACAAAATACCCCAAATTACATAAATAAATAAATAAATAAATAAAAACTAAAAGGAAGCCCCAAGCAAGGATGCTTGAAATTTAATTAAAAAGGGAAATGGGGAAATAAAATAGTTATAAGAGGCAGATGGAGGGAAGGAACTTGGTAGAAAAGGGGATGAAAAGTGAATGGGGTTTTCAAAATCAGGTGAGGGGAGAGACATGAGAGAGGACCAAAGGGCCAGGAGAAAGAATAGAAATCTGCAGCTGGCAGGAGTGGGTGTTGAGATATATTGCTAGAACATTCCAGAGACATGGGATGGGGGAGGCTCCCAGGAGCCAATGGGGATGACCTTAGCTGAGATTTATAGCAGTAGGGACAAGGGACCTGAAGAGATTACCTTCTGTAGCCAGGCATGACCTCTTGTGGAGGGTTAAAGATACCAACATACTCACAAAAAAATTTGACCCAAAATATATCCTGTGTACAAGAAATGGAGGGACAAATGTGGAGCAGAGACTGAAGAAATGGCCAACCATAACAGGCCAAACTTGAGACCCATCCCATAGGCAAGCTTCAGTCCCTGAAACTATTAATGATACTCTGTTATGCTTGCAGACAGGAGGCTAGCATAATGGTCCTCTGAGAGGCTCCACTTAGAAGCTGACTGAAACAGATTCAGAGACCCATAGCTAAACATTGGAGGGAGCGCAAGTACTCTTGGAAGAGTTAGTGGAAGGATTGGGGATAGGAACTCCACAGGAAGACCAACAGAGACAACTAACCTGGATCTTTGGAGGGGCTAAGAGACTAAACCACCAACCGAAGAGTACACACAGGCTGGACTTAGGACTCCTGCAAATATGTAGCAGATGTGCAGCTCTGTCTTCATTTGGGTCCCCCAACAACTGGAGTGGGGACTATACTTAAATCTGTTGCCGGTCTGTGAAATCATTTTCCCTATATGGGTTGTGTTGTCTGACATCAATGAGAGGATGCCCCTAGCTCTGCAGAGACTTGATGTACCAGAGTTGGGAGATACCCAGCGAGACCTCTACCTTCTCAAAGAAGAAGGTGAGGAGAGACTCTGTGAGGGAGAGATGGGAAGGAGACAGCAATCCAGATGTAAAGTGTATAAAAAATTAAGTTAATGAAAAAATTAAAAACCTTAAGAAAATTCAATTCTATTGTTTCTTCACATTCATAAGTATTATGAAGGAAAGCATGTAATATATATTTTTCTGATTTTACATGGGTATTTTAGTCATAAAAGTGAATTCATTACATTATATTCTTGTTATTACTTATAGTAAAAGTAACAAAACAAAACAAGAAAAAAAACAACAAAATCTCAATGATCTCATGCTACCAAATGAATGTAGTTTATGTGAGGATATTTTTGTACATATGCATGGGTTTAAGAAGAACATGTTAGATGACCATAGTCACCACAGAAAATTAAGGCTAAATTCAGAATACATTGAATGAATCATACTAAATATTTGCACCCATCTCCCAACCAAACTGTGAATTTAATCTACCAGTCCTGGAATGAAACTACGTTTTTTTTGTGAACAAAGAAGAAATCAGAATTACCCATATCAATAATAAAGTGCACAGAATGTTGATAATTTTAATACATTTTTTTAAAGCATGATGTATAAAAAAAATCCTGAAAATACAGTTTTCATGAGCTTCCTTGTGTTCTTTGTTTAATCCACAGGATTCTATTAAATTCAAATGACACACAACAACTTAATCTGTAATCCACTATTCATTTTGTACTGTTTTATATTGTGTATTTTGTTTTCTGTTTTGGTGGAGTTTTCAGTGAATAGAAGTGGAGAAGGGAGGAAATTGGTCAGAACTGACAGCAAACCCGAATCAATGTTTCCCATGCCAATGAAGTACTGAAAACCCACTCTGTTCTTGCTGCGGCAATAATGAATATAAATAGACAAATGACTTTGAATGGCTACTGGGAGGAAGAGAATGAAGCATCCATTTCAAGAAAGAACCTTTTCCTGCCTTCACAGATAGTTTTGTGGACTGGCTGAACAAGGATGCCATATAACAATTCATGCTAAGAGAAGCCTATGGAAGACAGTGCTTATGCAATTTTATTTGGGGATTTTGATTAAATAATAAAAATTTGCATATTTTATTAATTCTGCATGTTTATCTCTCTTTCCTGCCAAATCTACACTCTCCATGGCAGAGGTGTTTGAGATAGCATATTTTAAGACAAACATAGCTAAAATAGATACAATTAATGTTATACTTTAGTGATATTTCAGGCCTATGTTTTTAAAATACTAGAATAATGTTTTGGATATAGGCAGATTTATGCATTGTAGAAGAATAATTCTTAACTAGGTTATTTCAAAGAATATGCTAAATTGCTTCATCATCTGTGTCCGGATGGATTATGTGTACTGTATATGCCAATGACAATATAAAAATTTATTACTCCCTCAAGATCACACAGAATAGGTAGTTACTACCAACTAAATGGCAGCAATAATATGTATTTCATTGAGTTAGATGATTTCTATTTTCTAGAAAAATTATTAATTAAAATGTTAAAATGTTGTAATATAATTTTGATCACAGGCTTAAGTAATACAAGTGCTGAAACTTAAAACTTTAAATTTGATACTGAGAGATTAAGAATTTTATTGATGGTCAAAAAGAGTTACCTCGAATTTTCTAAAATCTTACAAATCTCAGTAAGCTGAAAGCAAGATTTTGTATTTGTTTATACTACTAACAGATATTTTGTAACATTATTCATGCAAAGTGCTTAGTTTTTACTTCTGTCTTTTTATTATATATTAGGATAATATATTTATATAAGAAAAAACAGAATTAATGAAAGCCTGAATGAGAAAATATTGTTTTGGCAGATAATGCATTTAGCATATTATACACGAATGTCACCAGAATTAAAATATAGCAAGTATATTTAATTTAAATAATACAATCATTTTACTGTTTTCTCTTAATAACAAGGCCAATTTGAGAATACTTTCACTGTGCTCTTGGGTAATTTTTCACTCTGAAGAAAGAATGAATAAGTATGTGTTTGTAGACACCCATGAAAATCTCCAGAGCTTACATGACTTATAAACATTGCAGATAATGATGGGTAAGTAATGAGACAAACAAAAGTGTAGTCAACATTTGGAAATAAAGTATGATTTATGATGAGTCAAATTTTTTCCAATAAAATATGACTAGACAGAGACAAAGGTCGATATTAATATTAAATAGAAGGGTATATAATGTCAACCTGCTTGCTTAAAGAAATGACAATAGGAATAAAAGGAGAGACTAAAGAAAGACCTGAAAAAATGAATCAGCTTTTTATCAAAACAGGATCTGAGCAATTATTCTGAAATTCATGTAGTGTTCAGAATAACATTCTAGACAGTAAATCTGACTATTATCCCAAATAGCATAATTACCTCCTCTCTACTAAATACTCTATGCTCTTTTCAAAAAAGATGGGCAGAGGGACTAATTCTCCGTAGTTATGCAAATCTCCCCTAGAATGAACACTATCCGTAATAGCCATAGGTCAGTTTATTTCAAGATAATATACCAGGTGCCTGCATTGTCAAAATACCTGCATTATAATTCTATTCCAGTTGCTGCTTTTAATTATGAGGTTCTTCTCAACAGGAAACAATCCCACAGAGAACTGAAACAATTTATTTTAAATACTATAAACAAGAGAGGCTCTGCTTCATGGATTTGGGACTCTGGATCATCCTGTGAGCTCACAGCATGCTAAGTCTACTGAACACATACAGTATTGATAAAGGCAGATTCTCATCTCAAAGTGGTTTTCCCATGAAAGACCTTAAATATAGATTAAAATGCCTTTTGTTCTCTATCAGTTGGTAAACAGTGTATTTTGCTGTTCTTATAATCAATTTCAAGGGACATACAAACCACTCGTACAAATCAAATATTCCTGTTGTGAACATGAACTTTAACAAAAGCCGCAATGGCAGACACAGCTCTGGATTTGCTGTTAAAGTATGAAAGAGTTTTAGAATAATGATGTCTACATAGTATATATATAGTACACTGGTACCCAACATGTTTCTGCTTAATAAAGAGCATGGAGACTCACCAAAACTTCCTAAACTATTCGACAAAGGAAATTAGTCTACCACTGCTGGCAAGCTGTTATAATAAAAGCAACTATATAAGATGAAAAGAAGCATTAAGTAAACATCTCAGTTAACCAGCATTTGTCTCCATACAGAACATCTCAAATCTACAATCAGGATTCTGCATGTCACACTACTGACTCACTTAATGATCAGTCCTCATCTTAAAAATAAATTTTTTTTTTAAAAAAAGCAAGTAATTTTCCAAAATTACACTGCTAGTGAGTGACCTAGACTATATTTGAACTCAGTTTGTCTTCAGAGACTGACCATGAAACATTCTAGAAGCCAACATTGAAAACACATGTGTAAAACATATAATAAACACCATCCTTTGAAAAACTGGTTACGCACAGCATTACTGGTAGTTCACATTATAACGCAGCTGAGTATTAGAAAACATATTTCGTTACATGCTCTCTCTAGCTCAGGGGCTATTACCACTCTCCTCAGAAAAGATTATGCTAGCATCTTTAGTACGAGAATGTTGCAACAAAAACAAAACAAAACCCCAAAACACGAAAAAAAAAAAACAATAAAATATCTTGTGTTGATATAACCATGACCTTAAGATGATGTGAAGTTATCTTTTACTGATCTGTGTTCTAAGGTTTTTGATATTTGAAACTATAAGATGTTTGGACAAAATAATGAAACTCTTTCAACAAAGTCCCTTCTGTAATGTATGAGATGGCAAACTAGCTTTGTATCAGTTTAATATTCAAAACTTTGTACTTTTTATAAATATTCTTCCTTAGTTCTATAATAATAAAAATAACCTTTGGCAGTTATCTTTTCAAAAACATGACTAACTCCAAAGGTATTCAGAAAATCATGAACTCAATCTACAGCTTGTGAAAAAGTACTAGGTATTTGATTAATTGTTCATTTTACACCCATAAGAAGGCCTTATTTAATAAGTTCATTCTATACTTTATTTTTCTTATATATATCTCAAGACCTGACAAACTTCAATGGCAGTAGATACTTGCTAATTGAACTTAATCTTGGGAAAACCTAAATATTTGACATCGGTTTTGTTGGCAGTGAAACACTAAATAATCAATATTAAATGATTAGTTTCTTAAGTGTTTGTGTGCATGGGGAGACAGTGTATTGTGGATGTTTAGGTGTCACTGTACGATTAGAGTGTCTTTGAATCAGAGGTCTACCAATTCAATATATGTACCTGGAGAACTTTAATGTTTTTTTAAACTACATTTTTTTTTAGATTTATGTAAGGCTAAAATAATTCAAACCCTTACTTTTGATGCAAGAATTCAATGACAATATATTAAAAGTATTTAAGACAAGCATAGGTATCCATGCATATCTTCAGGTTTAATACATGCAATGTAATGATGCTCACTACACTCATCTTTTCTAATGGTTAGTATTCAAAAGAAATACATATTGTCTTGGGCGTGAGATCATGTAGAAGCCTAATTTTTTTTTTTCAGATGGGCTTCAGTGAGCCCAAGGTACACTGTGGTGCAATCTGCCAAGTTACAAAGATAAGACAATTTGTGATAATCTTGTAGATATCAGTTTGGGGGAAAGTGATCAATGTACCACCAGGTGTGTGAACAAGGCTGAGCAGATTTGGTAAAGAAATACTCCTCTGGTTTACCCAATAAGAAAAATGAAAAAAGTCTAGTTAAGTTCAGTCAAGCAATCTCAAAACTCTCAAGGTGGAACACAGAGGGAAGATACTTCCCATGAGAAACATCACTCCGGCACGAATAAGAATCTTCTAACCACTTTTTTAAAAAATGCTATCTTAAGCCCATTTTTAGGTGTTCGTAATATATCAGTTACTGAAGGTCTAGTATGCCCACTTTATCCACGTCTCCAATATTCATAATATTGCATATACTATTCAGAACCCTAGTTAGAATGAATAAATCAACTGATTTATTTGGCAATAGTTTGTTATAATTTTGTGCCATGCATGCTCTTTATTTTATATAAATTATCTTACTTGATTTTTTTCTGTTTAATAAAAGTAATTGTGGAGGGCTCAGGCTTTCCTGTGGTGAGATCGGTATATATGGAATGATAGAGGCAATCAACATTTATTCTGATAGAATTATTAACTGAAGAGAGTAGCATATAATTATCAAAGAAGGAGCAGAAGCTTAAGAGTACATAGATTAATAGAAAGACCCAGTGTGTTAAGGGAGTAAAATGACATCCTTAATTGAATGTCTTACTACCAGGGTTAATATGCAAGTAGAAATTCATGTGGCACGAATACTGAGTCACTGAAATAGCAGGCGATATACTTAAGAGGATTATTCAATTATGTGGCACTCATAACTGGAAATGCATTTTTTACTGTATGCCTTATGTCATACTCTATGAAGACCATAGATCTAATTTTAGAGTATGTCGGCACATATCAGTTGAATTATCTATTTTTCTCATTAGAACCTTTTTCAGCTATGTTCACATGAATTTCATATTTAAAAAGAAGTGTAAGACAAATGTTTCCACTCTATTTTGTATTAGAGTGAATATGACTGATTGTATACTACAATATGAGTATGGTCTATTTTAAATTATAAGATGCATATAGTTTTAAGATGAGATTTTATTTGGCATTTTATGAAAAAAAATCTTTTTCATGATCTTCAGAAATTTAGCAAAATAGCAAAAACAAAAGCAGTACTGTACTTCATATCTTACACATAAACATTAATTCATGCTTCAGTTTGATAGCGTACAAACTATTGGCGTTTTCATCTCCCTCTTGATTAAACTTTATACCTACTAATAAAATTCTTTGTTTGTCAAGGCAAAATATTTGCATGTAATTATAAATTAAATAAATATCTACAAAATTCCTATCACCAAGGGAATTTTATGCTCATTCTATAAAATACAATTTCCTATTTACATTAACAATGAAAAGCGTTTTTTTTTTTTATTTCACTGACTTCTAAAGTGATGCATTTTTATATCAGATCATGAGCTACTTTTCTATAACTCAGCTAAGACATTTAAACTTTTCTTACATTACATTGATATGGAATCTACTACACTAAAGGCCAAATAAAACTGAAGCAACAAAAAAGATTAGAAATACCCAGTGCAGTCACCAGCTCAGAGGCCCCTCACTCAGTCAGAGGACGATTACACTGATAGCTCTTATCATTTGACTGGTGTCCTGTTTCTGTCTCAGAAGAAAAGGACACTTTCCTTCCCATGTCTTCAATGCAAGCTAAAGCAGGACATAGATGGCTTTCGACTCATTCTAATTATCAAATCTAGTTTCTGACTCTTAATACATGTCGTTATTCTCTTGAGAAAACCACATTGCTTGAGTGATTTTGTATGTCAGTTAATGGACCTTCTATGGCACATATTTTTGTCATTATTCTTCTATTCATTGGTAGAAAGGGGGAATGCAAAATGCACTTTTATTACTATTTAGTCTTCAATGTACAGTTTATCATATGTGTAGTCATGGAGTTCTTGTGTACTCCAGTGCTTAGTTACAGAAATATTGCTTGGGTAATTTTGTTAGGCATTAAAAACTGCTTTGAGGAAAGAATATAAAAATTGTGGATAGGTTAAACTCTTAAACAAGAACATATGAATATTTCTTTTTTAACTGCAGAGAGAAGTTAGTATAGAAATTAAAATGTATTAGATTCTTAATATGACTTATTTTAAGCATATCACAATCGAAAATACAGTGGAAGTTTAAAGAATATGTAGATGAAAAAATCCATGTATTAAGAGTACAAGACAACAATCCTTAATTGAATGCCTTAGTATACAAGTTAATACCCAGGACAAAAGTCTACCTTCTTTTCAACACTGTTATACTCTACCACTTTCTAAAACATTACCAAATACACTGGATTTCTGAACCAGTAGAAAATGTTTAAATCAGATTCCTTTATATGACTGTACTCATTTTTGTTTTACATACGTACAAGTAATTTTCTTGAAAACTGATTTGAAATGAATAGTCAAGTCCCAATCTCATGTGCCAAAGGAAGTATCAATAATTCAGGAAAAATGTTAGTATCATGACACATATTTTTTCCCAAATGCTGATCTACTATTAGCCCAGAAACCAACCAGGAATTGGCTTTTCCATCTACAGGAGCCTCCTTTTAATCTCCATCATACCAGCTTTATACCTACCTATCTAAGGCTGTTATATTCTTAGGTAATATAACCCCAGCAGACCACAGTCTCAAGAAACAGAAAAAACAAAACAAAACAAAACAAAACAAAACTCAGCACAACTTTTTCAGGGTCCTTTTGATCAGCCTCTGCTATAATTTTAGGATATATTAGCAAATTCTTTTAAGCATGAATGTCATCTCCCAACATGGACACAGGAGGAGGATGAGACAAGACAGTCAGGGCAATGATGATGAGCAATGAGTGACATTCAAGAAAGAAATGAATAAATGTTCAATAAGCTCAAACATACACTCACTTAAACATATTCTTTGTTCTTGTTCTGTTCCACTTAGTTATTTAAAGAAAACAACAGAGCCTGGATATGGGATTCATTGGTGCTTGCTATATAGCTTAAAAACATGAACTTGGTTCACTCACAGCCTTATAAACTCTAGGCAGGGTAGAGTTCATGGTGTGTGTGTGTGTGTGTGTGTGTGTGTGTGTGTGTGTGTGTGTCGAGTACAGGAGAAGGGGTGAAGAAGCAGAGACAGATAAAAAGATGGAAACTGGGATATCCAGAAAACCTTACCGGAATGTGGTGTTCTATGTTCAGAGAGAATGAATATGGGTAATGTCTGAAACAGTATGAGTGGAGAGAAATAATGGAAGACATTAGATGCCATCCTCTGGCTTCCAAATTCACATCTGTGGGTGAGCACAATTTCTCTCTTTCTCTCTCTCTCTCTCTCTCTCTCTCTCTCTCTCTCTCTCTCACACACACACACACACACACACACACACACACACACACACACAGGAAATAATAAACTATATCTTTGTATATCATTTAAATTAAATATATATGTTATTTTCTTGGCATAAATCTACAGAATGAACTCGATGCTTCTCTACTTACATGCCTTAGCTGTCTGTATTTAACATAGTTACACACATATAGTAGTATTCACCAAAGTTTCTGAACTAGTGAGATTGACTTTTTCATGGAGGGGTCTGTCTTTTCCCCAGAAAGAGGAAGTCTGTAGAGCAAAAACCTCCAGAGTATAAAGATGTAAGAAAGGAACTGTATTCAGGGAGTTTCAAGTTCTCCTGCTCAACAACTATGCTTAGTTAAATGTATTCGAGATGTTTATTCCAGTATATTTTTATTTTCTTGTGCTTAGCTACAGGTAGACAACCTTGAGTCTTGAGAATCATCCATATACATTTTTAAACTATAGTTTCATATTTGTAAGAGTTAGATATGTGAGTTAGATTTAAGGTATTAATTTATTATGACAAAACTCAATTATTACATATAAATGACTTACTTGCTTTATATTAACATACAAACTATTTATTAAAAATGAAATACATGCGGTATATTAAATTTCCAGTGAGAGTATCTGCAAGTTAGACTTTATACTGTATATTTTCAACAAGTAAATTTATTACACGTACTATTTCTAATTATAAAAATCATCATTTAAGTTAAAATGGAGCACCTTGTTATTTTATTACATTCAAGAAAACATTTTTGAAATATTCCACAGGAACTGACCAACTTGTGTCTTTATGTTAAGCATAAAGTTATATGTTAAGCATAATGTTATAGCATTCCCACTCCATGAACATATATTCCGGCAGATTTTTTTTTTTTCAACTCAACTCCGTATATGAGGTTGATGTCCCATTGAGCTTGGTGTACTTGTTTCAGCTGGCTTTAGTCAATCAGTAAGCTCTTACTTCAGCTGTTCAATCGGCAGCTAACTAGGCAGCCACAACAAACACAGTCATGCAACTCGGAATGCATCTCTGCCTATAATTCAGATGCTTTTGCAACGACTTTTTATGTAGACCACGTTCCTCTTAGTGTGAGGATTTTAAACAGAAAGCTTATTAGCCGCACAGTCCTGCAAATTAAATCATTATAAGTAGTTGCTCAAAATAGTAGGGGAACACAGAGTGCATGACAATGTATTATAATGCAAAAACCTAACATTTTCTTGAAAAACAACAATGCTATGTTAGATGATAATATTCTGTCAAGAGGCACTAAATATTCATTCATTCAATTATTGTACCATTTACCTATAAGAAAAAGCTGATATTCTTTTGTAATGTAAATTACAGAGGCCAAACTATGGCATACATGTGGGACAGCTGGATGCTTTTATAGTTACTTGTTTTAACTGTGTTAGTCAGACAGTATAACTTATAACTGAACATCATTAGAGATACCACACCTGTCTAAAGCTCCCATAGTTCATGTTGTCATGTGCTCACAGTAGCTTTTTGTTTGTTTGCTTTGAGATTGCATAGCTGTCCTTTCTTTTGTTGTGTTCCAACTCAGTCTTTAGCTAAAGGTGACTGAGAATTCTTAATCCTGATGCTAGGATTTGAGTTTTGCTAGTACCCAAATGCTAGGATCAGTGATACACACTGTCATGGGCAGTTTATTCATTGCTGGAAGATCAAACTCAAAGCTTTGTGCATGCTTTGGGAATAATGTACCGATTTAAGTCATCCTGTGCTGTGGTAGAACAACACACAGAACTTAATTTCACAGCAAATCTCCTATAACACTAAAATATGTGAATGTTGACAAGTGAAAACTGAAACACGCAAAGCAATACGCTGCAGAATATTTTTAAATATACAATTGAAAATGTAGAGTACAACCAGAATATTGAGTCTAAGAAGACTAATTCAAGGTGTTTTCTAAAATGAAATAGCATAATGTATAACTAGCAATGGCAATACTTATAGAATCAACATGACAATATAAAACTTGCCAGAAGTTGTATTGAAAATAAATAAATGACTCTTCAACATTGTTTATATTTTAATTATATAAATTATATGTAAATCTATATTAATAAATTATGTGTGTGTGTAAACTACATGAAAGTATCAGAAAAGAGGCAAATACATTATGTGATATCTCCTAGGATGCATAACTATTAAAGTGAAAAAGACACTGATTGAAGAAAAACAAGAGAAAAAAGGAAAAGAGGACACTGGTTTTGTAGTATGTCATATATTTGTCAAGGAAAGCTGAATAAATATTTGATCTTAAGATACTACAGCAGACTGTAACTTCCTCTTGGGAAGTTATAATACTTTATATACTATAAAGTATTATATTATATAATATTAATATAATGCTAGTATCAAATTTAAAAGAAAATTATATTTTGAAATATACAACTGTTCAATAATTTTAGAGTATATAAAATTGTTATTGGATTTCTACCAAAATGTGACAGCCACATATTATGTAATATAAATAATTTAAAGGTCAGTGATCTTAAATGTTAGGCCTCATAAGCAGTGATCATTTTGACTGTATAAAATTAAAAAATGATACTAAAATTAAACAAAGTGAAGACTGGATATTTAAATGACATATCGAGCTACTAACATCTCAGTTGGTCCCATGATACATGACTATTGCCTTCCTGTACCCTCTACAAGCCAGTAGCTTTTGTTCATGAATGATTTTCCTCATTGTTTTATGTTCACACTCAGTCTGTCACGTGGTAAAATGATCCTTCCAGGCACACTGCCTCCACCTCTTCACTTCATCCTCCCATGATGACTAACAATTCAAAACACTGTCTTCCTCAATCTTGTACTTCACTGAGGCTTAGACCAGGTGCTATGATGCTTCTGGATTTAGGACATTTATTTTTGAGTCAGACAAGAATAAAACAAACACTAATATTGTTTCAAACATGATTACATTTTCAGGCTTCCAGACATACTACTGTTCATTTAAAATAACAGTCTGAAGTATGATGCCTGTTGCCGGGACTCTCCACATCTGATTCCATTTCAAATAATTCTGTTACTGCAGATATGAAAATATTAGAAAGGCTTGAGAAATGATACACATTAATAATATTGAAGTCATTGGGGTCAAAACAATGTGAGGGTTCTCATGCATAAAGAGACATGTTTGTTAAGGCTGTATATTCTGCCCACATTGTAACACAGTGCCTGATCTGTCCATATTTCACCAGGAGCGTATATATTGGTGCAACATGCACACATGGGAATCATCTTGTATATCTTTGAATAGCTCAATATACTCTGAAGTGCTTTGCATCTTAAAAAATGTGGGCTTAATATGGTTTTGTAATACCTTCGGTTTCAAAACATTTCAGTTGAAAGGAAGATTTAAAGGTCAGAACTTACTCTTCTGAGATAAGCTGTTTTCTACTTAGAAATCACAGCCCAATATTCAGGGATTCAGCATATACATACTCTTAAAAAATTTAAGTTATAACAAAGAATCCAGAACACCTGAGAATATGAGGTTGAAGGTACTCATATTAGACAGACAAGACGATTGTTGTTGCTGTTTAAAACAGATGCCTGTAAGGGGGAAACTTCTTGTTTGATTGTCTAACACCCACACACTCATCTACAAATCTCACTGCCAACATGTATGACTATCTGAATTATACCCAGAGGTATAATTTAAATGCATAGTGATGCATAGAATCAGTTCACTAAGAATACTCATATTTTTTTAGGATAAAAATACCACTTTAAATACAGCAGTTCAAAGCCCAGTACATAATTAAATACATATGATGGGTTTTCTGAGTGCTTAATGCATGTAAAATTTCCTTTGACAATTCAAATTTAAACTCACTTTAGTTCTTATAAATCTTGCAAGAGTATAATTGACTTAACATTTTCTTCCAAAACAGCTAATATATTACTTTCATTTCTATCTGGATTTTCATATAAATGAGAATAAGAGATAGAAAAAAAATGCTACCCGGTAAGTATCAATAGAAGCAGTTTGAAGAAACCAGATGCATTTTTTCTTTCCTCTGTAGTCTTTTGTATAACTTTTTGCTGGTTCTGAATATGATTCATTACAGCCAACATAGCAAATAGGGTAAAATTAATTTGAGAGTTGAAAATATTCAGATAGGAATCAGCAAAGAGAATGCTCCAGGCAAAAATTAGCAAATTTTTCTCTGGAGATTATGAAACCAATTTTCCACATGCCAAAGATATAAGAAGAATGCATGTCCAGAATTATCTAGATAAAGAAACATTTCTCTCTAACTTTCTGTACAGGCTATTCATATCACAGTTCTGTTTCCCTGTTTCCCTGTTTCTTATGACATACTGAGAAAACTGGAGTCAACTGGAAAGACACTGAAGAAAGACCAGGAGACCTCTGCCAATGTTCTTCCAATAGTCTGCAATCTTGGTCTAGCTCCCACTATGCAGTTTATGACTTACAGAGAATCAGAGAATGAAGCCACTCCACTCACAAGATGGCAGGAATCCTAAACTTTTGCAGGTTTTCAATGCTAAGCAGATAAAAAGGCTGAGTATCTCATCATGCATTTATAACCCCTTTATTAAGTCTCAGAAACTATGTACACTTATAGATGAAGTTACACATCAGCATCTCTGCTAGGTTTGGCTCAACATATCTTACTAGAATTCATGGTCTAAATAAATATGCAAGCTTTCATTTAGACTTTTGCTTGATACTGACATGACCACTTCCTCCCTGCCAGCTTGGTTTATCTAAACTCATATCCTTACTGGAGCTGTCCACTTCAGCTGCATTGCATTTCCTCGAGAAAATCTATCTACCAGACTCTATTTTGCAATTCCTTCTCAACTACCCAGTTTGTATATTCTCTCTAGATGAAAGATATCAGGTCGTTTTTTTAAAATTTTATTATTATTATTCTTTAATCTTTTATTACAATCCAGTCTTTATCCTCCTCCTGGCCTGCCCTCCTACTGTTCCTCATCCCATTCCTCTTCCCCGTCTCTAAGAGAATATCCCCACCCCAATCCCCTTCTCCCCACCAAACCTCCTCCATCCCTGGGGCATCAGGTCTCTTGAAAGTTAGGTGCATCTTCTTTCCCTGAGGCCAGACTGGGTAGTCCTCTGCTGTATGTGTTGAGGGCCTCATATCAGCTGGTGTATGCTACCTGGTTGGTGGCTCAGTGTCTGAGAGACCTCAGGGGTCCAGGTTAGCTGAGACTGCTGTTTCTTTTTTTTTTAAATTTACTCCAAACAATACTTTGAATGCATGTGTACTGACATATGTGTGGTCATTGTGATGTAGTTCCTATAATATACACGCCAAAGTAAGAGCCATACTTAGCCAAATTTTCTTCTTATTTTTCTTTTTTTCTAAATGCCTTCTTTCATTCCTCCATTAACATGTCGAGTCAAGAGCAACCATCTAATGAAAATATAAATACACAAATTCCAATGTTCAATTGTCAAATGGTTTCTATGGCTCCATTGGCTAAATACTATGCAATTACTTTTACATTGCTGTGAAAAATATAAAGAATCCACTAAAGTAGACTACCAATTTAGGGATCTAACATTTTATCTAACATTTTAACTAACATTTTATCTAACAATTTATCTAACATTTTAGGGTGGTTAAAAAATAAGAGGCAATATATATAACAAACGGTGCTTGATATGAGATTATTCTGATTATTATACGATGATTTTAAATATTGACTGAAATTATGCTAAAATATATTTCTCAAAAATAGCTTATGATTGTGGGTGACCTTTTTTCCCCAGTGGTCAACCATGGAAATGCCTTTAGAGATGTTAAAACAGCCTCAATTGGTCATAGGCCATCTGGTCTATATGGGCACAGAAACTGCAGGGAAAAGAGAAAGGACATACTGTGACATAAATCAACCCCCTGTTTACAATTGTCTTTTACTTGGATGGAGAAACAAACAAACAAAGGATCCACATTTAAAATTATGAGCAAGACCTTGGGTATTAGTGTTACACTAAAATAGATTCATTGAGATAACCCATGATCTAAAAGTTCTTTCATAAAGTATTATTCTTCTATATAAATCCTCTTACTTTATAACATGTAGATGTCCTTACTCAGTAATAATGAAGTGTGACTTTCTCATTCAACATGTTGGCTCTCAAATACTTTATTTCAAAAATATTTTTGATTTCAAAATTGAGACATGAGTAGCTCCTTAATCCATTGATTATATAAAAACATAACTATTCATAGAAAAATTTACAAAGCTTAGCCTGCAATTAACTATGCCATTTGGTTTAAAAATTATCTTCGTTTTAGTTACATAATAGATAACAAATTAAAATAAAAGTTATTTTTAGAGAAACTACTATTAAAGAATGATGTTTTAAGAAAAAAATTTGCTGAATTTATATGGTAAAGGCATATTTAGCATATATTTGCAAATGTGTGTGTTTTCTATACACATATTTAATGATACAAATACATTACTATGTCACAGTGAGAACAATGAGTAGCCAAGCATACATTCTCCTCTTGGTATTGTGTAGTGATAAGACTTTAAGACTTTGGGAGATTCCTCACCCCACAGTCTCTCTCTCTCTCTCTCTCTCTCTCTCTCTCTCTCTCTCTCTCTCTCTCTCTCTCTCTATATATATATATATATATATATATATATATATATATGCATATATATATGTATATGCATATATATAGACACACACACATACCACACACGCACACACACACACAAAGACATATATGGGCCATCTGAATAGAAAACCTACACATGCCAATGGTGAACGAAAAAAAAGTTGACAGCAGCAAAAGAGGTTAATTAATATTCTTTCTGTGTGCATGTACTTTTACTGGAAATACGCTTGTGGGAGTTGTTTATTTTTACTTCTGAGAAAACAATAAACTCAGTAATGAATTTTATAATGCAAAGGAAAAATAAAAAGTACAGAATCTACAAATTTGAGTTCTTCTCTTTCACACAGTGACTACTATCTAAGCTTTAAATGTTTAAAACAAATACATTTCCTTACCAAGAATAAAGAAACAATGACCTATACTTTCTTTACTAAGATGACTCTCAGTTACACACTTAAGTTCAAATAAACTCCTAACAGTACCACCATTACAGTTATAAGATGATTTTGTGGTTGGGGTCACCACAACATGAGGCACTGTATTAAAGGGTCACAGCAGTAGGAAGGGTGAGAATCACTGCTATAGAGCATTGCAGCCCCGCCCTCAGGCTCCTTGGTTGTTATGACAACATGCATGGGGATTCCCACCTTTATGGTTTTTAGATGGGGAGTAGAACATCCATTAATTATGTCTTCCCTATTATTTCTGACACAAAGGCAGAAGATCCTTTTTCATGTATCAATTTAGTCCTGAGCATCAAATTGGATTATTCCTAAACTATTATCTATGTTTTCCAGCAATGAAATCATTTATTTTTTAAACTCTAGTACAGTTTTAATTAAATTATATGAGATTATAAATTTCACAGCTTAATCATAGTCTACCAAAAGAAATTCTAAATTTACTATACTTTAATTGAGAGAGTATGTGTACTTTTACCAACTATTTTAGTCAAGGTGAAAGGAAATTCTCATTTAGATGCTTTTTATATCTCTCAATTGCCTCCTTCCAACCACCTCCCCCACCTTTGTTTCCTGAGTCAGTGACCCAACCTAGTATTTTCATGTAAGCTTGATCACATCTTCTATTTTGAAAAGGTGACTTAAAACTTGAGAAATAGGTTTTCTTGTGCATCTAAGCTAAAACTACTCTAGGGACCAGAAATCATTCCTTCCTAAGCATCTTAACAGTAGAAAACCAGTTTCATATATTATAAATAAATTAGGATGTAGATTATTAGAAAAAATCCGCTATAGCAGAGAGTCATGACCTTTCCTTTCACAAGGGTTACCTAATACCATTGGAAAACATATATTTACAATACAATTCATAACACTATCAAAATTACAGTTATGAAATAGCAATAAAAATAATTTTATGGTTGGGGGGGTCACCAGAGCATGAGGAATTGTATTAAAGGGTTGCAGCATTAGGAAGTTAAAGAACAACTACACTATAGGTTATTTCAATATTTATTAAGATTTTTTTATGGTCAGGCAAATTTTTTTAACCATATACTAACTTATATATTACCTACTTACATAGGTAAAAATGTAGCAAGACCATTTCAGCCCTGTGAAGATAAAATGCTCAAGTATTTTTAATGTTCCTGTTGAACCATATTAAAGAAATCAAGCAACAGTGTGTTGGTTTATAGTCGAGGATAAGATAATCATTTTATAAAATTTATAAGATTAAAATGTACTGATATAATAATTAAATATGCAAATAAGCCTACAAATTCAATAAAATAATTTCTGAATTCTATACTACAGGATCCCTTCAGCATTTTGTATCACTGTTTAGTGTTGTTTACAAAGGATATAATCTCCCTTTGGAGTATCTCAGTTGATTATTTTATTTCCAAAGTTTAATACACTAGTGTGCAGCCATCTGCAGGGACCTGGTTCTTTTCCCTTTAGATGGTAGAGTGTTGAGGCTCATATAAATACTGCAGTAGTTTTGTCTCCTAGGTACATGCGTTAGAAACACAGCCTACAAGACAAGTGTGAAGCAGTGATATGTTTAGAGGGTGAGGAAGCCATGAGGACTCTGGTCTCCTGAACTAATGAAATAATACCTTCTGTCCAGTTTGTGGACAGACTTTCTTCATCACACTCTGGAAAGACATTGCAAGACTCTGCCTCCATCAGTCAGTCTCATATTTCCCAGCTTTCAGAATTGTGAACTAAGGTGTTTCTTTTCATTACTATAACAAGATTCCAGTATTTTGTTATGGCAGCAAGAGACTAAGACAATATTTATGCAAAAGAAAACCATTTAAAACAATAATCAATGACTCACAGTGTTTCACCATAGCAAAAATATCTATATAAAAGCCTGTCCATAAGTTCTTTTGCAAGATAAAATGAGTACAGTTGTATTCTAAAAAGCTAACCTTTAAAGCAGCTGCAGAGAACAGCTCTGTGGCAGTGAATGGACTCTCAGAAGTAGGTGAAATGCTATATAGCCCCCTAGTGGGTGTACCCATTGAGCTCCTTCCATCCCTTTGGGTCTCTTACCATTAATCCTACTCCTGTTTTATACTTCAGGGTGAAAGTGAGGGTGGTGCACAGGGACTCACTAGACCAAAGAACTATAATTCACCCTAGGTGTAAATTCCACCATGGGACTAATTTCTATAAACACAATTAATAGCCTAAAATAAAAAGACAGAAAATAGCATCAGAGATATTTAAAGCCACAGTTGCAACCATGAACAAATGTTGCAGTATTGTACAGGTCTATAATTCAGTTTGCTCTAACATGTGCACCTTCCCAATAGGTCAGGGTCTTTTGTCTCTGAAAATATAAATACATGGACTGTATTTATTTGGTTACTTTTAATGCTACACCTTTTTGTTTTTCATTACCAGTTTGGCCATCAGTATTTAAACCCAAGAATCTTGTGTTCTCACATAACAGAGCAATTGTATGATAAATTGGTATTTGATGCTAACTTCCAAATAATGCATCCCTGAGGCAAGCTGTTTTGGTCAAATGGATCATGAGGCTCAACTTGGATGCTTTTAAGGATTAAAAAGGAGATGTTTTTGGCTGCAGGCAGTGTTTTCCAGGAGCAGCCTTCAGCTGAACTGTCCATTTTTTGTTATGTGTTCATTATCAGTGGTATCTGGATGAAGGGCAAGATTTTTGCTAAAGCTCTCCCCAGTTCCATTTGCCTCTAACAGATGCTGTGAAACTGCACCTAGTCCCTCGGCTGGATGTATGTGCCTTGCTGATTTGCTTCTGTTTATCAGAAATACTTCCTGTTATCTCAGTAGGACCTATCTGTGATTCTGCAGGATACACCAAAACATTTTTTCTTACCAACAAAATAGACATCTCAACTCAAAATCCATTGTAAAGATTTTTTAGTCTTTATGACAGGCAACATATGTTATGTAGCCTTTCATTGAATTTTAACAGGTAAAATGTAATATCTGGGTGAAAGGTAGTCATCTCATTTTAATGCAAATCTAAGTAAATTGGCTCAGCAGATATCAAGATATGGTGACTATTTCTATTATAGAGATTATTGATGATACCTATGGCAATTCCAACAACATTTCTGCAGACTGCTTTTGTTTTGATGACTTTTATTCTGAAATGTGGAACTATCACCCTATATTACTGTTAATTTCCATTTTTCTTTCCCCTGAATTAATTAAAGTACTGCTTGGGACACTAGTAGACAAGAATCATCACTGTTTTAGAATATGAAAATTGAAGAGCTGTCCCCAAATATAGAGATGAAAATGAACTTGCAGTTCATGTCTTATGGAAACATGTCTACCATTAATGCAGCGCAAGGATGGAAGAGGGATTATCACTTATATATCACAGTTATCAGCTGAACTCAGGCTGACTTGAATGACCTAACAGACATATACTAGTTCCTTTGTTATATGGAATGAGCTTATTTTGTTAATAACATGCGTTCTCACATATGATATTACTTAGTTTGTTTTGGCTTATATTGTTATCTTTTAAAAATTTAGAAAGGACTTTACTATGTCCACAGCAACACTGAGTTGGTTATAGGAAAGAGCAAACATGACATATGATAGAGTAATAATGTTTATAGTAGAGCCTCTTTAAAAAATCTTATTGAGTTTTAGGTTAAAAGGTTTCTCTTCAATCAATATATGTATAGAATATAATATTATATAACATACATGGAGATATTTTACTCTAATTTGAAGTATAATTTTTATAAGCTTCCAAATAAAACTTTAGAAGAAAATAAAGTTCCCCTGTTGCTAAAGAAATTTAAAGTTCTTTTTCCACCTAGCCACATCAAGATGATCTTGGAGGGTATGTTTTTAATGAGAACCCAGAACCAGAAAGGAGTCTATAAGTAATTTTCCATAGCAAGCTCTATTATGTATCTTATTTAACAAGAATGATGTAAAAAATATTTTGCGTTTTGACTATCATGCAGGGCAAGAGGGAAGCAAGCTGCGTTGTCACTGACTCTCCTAAAACCGTAATGAAATACATATAATGGAAATGAGTCTTCCTGCTATTTTTTATTTGTCACAAAGCATATATTATAGGAGATTCAAAATAATTCCTTGTGGTTTATGACAAAGACCGTCGTATTCTGTTTGAAAATCAGGTAATATCGGTGGGAAATAAAAATACAGCATCTAAAACTGTAAAGCGGATGTCCTACTGCACATTATTCTTTGGTGGAGAGATGCAGAAGCAAACAATAGATAAGTGGGCCAGCTTGTCTCAGAGATTAAACACACACACACACACACACACACACACACACACACACAAACAATTGTTCACGTGCACATACACTTAGACAGTGTCACACACACTAAAAACAATGGGATACTCTCCCCAGAATAATTAGATAGTAGTAGTCTCTAGAAGTCTCTGGCAAAAGATTTCTCAGGTTTCTCTTGTATATCTCTATTCAGTCACAGAGCTAAAACATGAGCATTAAATGAGAATCTGTTTGAAAGTTCACCCGCACAAAAGGGTAGGCACTTCAGAACTTTAGGAGAAGGCCAATGGAATTGAGGTGTCCGTGTCTCCCTGGGTTTTTACTCAGCCTGTTTATGAAACAAACGACCAAAAATCAAAAGTCTTTAAATAATTAGAGGCACTTAAGTTGCATGTCAGTTGTATACATGGGCTGGTATTTCCAGAAATGTACACAGATTTGAGTTCAAAAATGTGATTCTTAGCTAATGTATATAACTTACTTGGGGAAAGAATTTTAATCGCATCATATTTATAAAGTATCACATAATCTTTAACCAGTTATGAATCCTTGGATGTGTCAATGGTGATACTAGTGCAACAGATACTCTCAAGAGAATAGGAACCAGTTTCCTCTGAAGAAGACAGATATTATCAAGCTCAGAGGAGGCCCTGAACATGTGTCTACAGTGTAAATTCCTTACTTTTTCCTTTTCCTGAGTTATCCTCGCATGGTCATGTACATTTTACTTAGGATTCCATTCTTATAGCTAACAAGGCATAAAATTTTCACCCTTTCTTTTATGCTTGTAAGGAAATGGATAACATCATGCTTACATATTCAGAAACAAAATGTTTTCTAGTATACACAGGAGATACAGAAAGAACCCTGTTGAGCATCAGCCTCATAGCAGACACTTTTGAGAATATGCAACTAGGCAGAATATATAGAAAATTTGTGCATTTTTTTTTTTTAGGAAAAGAAACAATTTGTGAAAAAAAACCCACAAACACAAAACACCAAAATGGAAATGATTGTACTTTATATAGAGCCTGATTACAATTTCACAACTCAATAATTATAAATTCCTCTAGTTTTCATTTCTTTTAATCATTTATTTCGCTCCAGTGTTTGATTAGACTCAACTTGAATTTCACATGTGTTTTATGTTCCGAAGTTCTTGAGTTAAATCAAAGTTTTATTTTATAAATAGGTAAGTAGAACAAGAATTCTACATTATATGTAATTACATAATATAGTTTGGCAGGGTTCAGTTTTTATTTTCTCACAGTACCTGACAGAATAACTGGGAGATAACTGTGATGCAAAGGTCTCTTTGCAGCAACTTTATTTTTATCCGACTTTTTTCATTTTATTAAGACTTAACTATGTAGACCACAAACCAGTAATTGAGCATAAAAGTTTGATATATCATCCTGAGCTAGGATGGCAATCAACCAACATAACTAATAAGTTTTACATATTTTCCAATCTCCATTATCTTAGTTAAATAAGGAACAATTAAAATATCTTGACAAATTGAAAACATATTTTAATTTTTACTGTTTAATGTGCTTGAAAAAAGTAAAAATCTAAACAAAATCTCCAAGTCTGTACATAAAACCATCCAGAGATTTTTAAATCTTCAGGAAAGACTAAAGCAAATATTCACATTGTCTGATTATTTTTTCTCAGTATTTAATAGCATTTATATTTAGGTTAACTTAGAAGTTACTTGTGGGAAATTAGGTTCTTTTCATTTTAAAACAGTCTCGGAGAATAGAACATGCATTTGATTCTTGCATACGTAAATGACCACCTCTTCTTTGCCCCACATGGCATAAGTGTAATGACCTGAATAAACTATAAATGGAAAGTCAGATCTCAGAGCCTGCTGACTTGGCAATCAGCCACTAAAATCAAAGGAGAGGAAGGGGTGATGACTTGTGGCGTGCATATGTACATGACATCTGAGTCAGGTGTTCGTTAATTACATCTTCAGGGGTAATGATGGGGTCAAATTGCATTTGATGAGCAGTTCTAAACTCTCGCTAAGTTATCTGGAGTCTCCAGGAGAAAACGGTTCACTTTACTCAACAGAAAGGCATGAAAGCACTAAACTACAGAGCTCATTACCATAGCCTTTTCTCTGTCGTTCCTTATTCTAAGACGCTGAGAGTTGATGGTGCTCTGGGTATAATGCTACTTCTCCATTAGCTGAAATTACTATTCAAGGAGCATCATTAAGCAGAATTATGGGGGGGGGAAATGAAAACTGTTGCAGAGCCCTTTTCTAAAATGGTTTTATAGTTTCTCGAATAAGAAATCACATGGAGATATGTCACTGTTCTAACATTAGCCTTAATATTACTAAACTGGGACTCAAACAATATAAAAAACATTTATGATTTAAGCCATTTTAGACATAATACTTATCAAAGGAAAGAATAATTTATAATCCTGCTTAGTTTCACACGCAAGTAGTGCCAAGAAAAGTAAAATAAAATAAAATAAATCTTGGCATTTTATATTTTTTGGTAAAGTAGCCAAAACTCTTTAAACTGTTAAAATAGCAAGGTGGCCTTTAAAAGACATGTATGTTCTTACTGTTTTTATTACAAGTTCTTTTGCTGTTCCTAAGATACATTTTATTATGTATTTTATATACCATAACATTTTTACACTTTTTTAATATAAAAACATTTTAAACATGTAACTCCATTGTATACCTCCTGCTATAACTTTGCAAACTTTTGCCAACACATCATGTCACTGGCATGTGGACATTGTCAATGTGAGAGGTGATGAATGACCAGGAATTTTCTTATCTAAAATAAACAAGCAGTGTTCCTAAATGTGTTTTTGACTGGGGCAGAGTTAAAAGATAACATGTCTGAGATACTTCAATACTGTAGTGTGAAGAGACCATATTAGGAGATGAGGGTATAAACAATAAGTGTGGGACACTTTGGGCTGTTAAATAGGATATATTCTCTTAAAGCCTTCAAAACAAATGTTAGTGCAAAACTCTGAATTACCTTATTAGTAAAAAAAATCATCTTTAAGGTACTCGAAGGTTTCATTGTACTTACTAGGTAGGTGAAAAGAATTAAAATTGCTTATTTTAAATATTTTCAGTAAGTTGACCGCCTCGAAAGGATGCCAGGCATTAACAACAACAACAACAAATTATCAAAGAGAAGAGGCACTCTTTCATATTTTAACATCAAGTATTCATTTTTAGGAGTCGGCAATAATGTTTTAAGTCAAATCATTCGGAAGAGGTACTTTCCATTACTAATTCTGATAATTATCACTGATACCCTTGAAATGTGTTTTTTATGAGCTGTAGTTTAATTTATAAAATCTATTAAACCATGTCTCTTGATTTCAAGAATTCAAGAAACTGAAGGAAGGCAAACAAGAATATAATGCAAAGTGAATCTACGGTGTGCATGAGACACAAAGATAAGACTAGGGAAAATTAAGGAGAAGGAACTGAGTCTTCAGTATTGACTCATAAGACTGAGTTCATCAGAGTTACTGTGTGCCATACATACTTCTTATACTTCGCTGGTAGAAATGTTACTCTGAACTTATAAATCCCTTTGTATCCTTCCAGACTGATACATTTTACGGTTATGTTTCTCTGAATGACTCAGAACAAGGCAGTGTCCTCAACTAATGCCCTAATCAAGCATGTGAAAAATAACCTCCATGTAGGTGTGCGCAGACCACAAAGCATATGTTGAAAAAACACTCTAGCTCTTCCACTGTATAATAGGAAAGTTGAGAATACAGAATCTAGAGAAAGAAAGCTGGTTCCAAATCAATTTGCTATGTGACTCCTGTCATTGTATATAAAACTCTTTAGTTTCTAACAAATCATTTAGGAAATTTAACCGTATCTAACCCCCTTTCTAATTGTTATAGAAACACAATGAGTTAATACATATAAAGTGCTAAGAAGCATGCCTTTGCCACAGAATCATTCAGTCTGTCCATTAGCAAATTACAGGGCATCAATTGTGTATTAGTAACAATTAACTGTCTCTTACTGTTCAAGTTCTAGGACTGAATCACGACTTTCAGAGCAAAAATAAGATAAAATGTTCTCATACAATTAGTTTGAATGGCAGAAAAGGGAACAATTAAGATAAATTCTGAACTAATCAACATTTTCGTCTCCTTCATAGTGGTTTCCAGCTTTCCAAATGGGTAGAGTTAGGGAAATCCAAGTCTCTTAATTAACATATGCGTTCACATTCTTGTTATTCCCAATGTGTCACTTTTTCTACCTGCCAATACCTGCCACTTTTGCATTTGCATAGGCTATTTCCATATCAATGACCATTTTTCCATGGATACTAAACAACTGCCCTAAAAATGAGTCTGTTTATCATATCACTGTATATACAGGTATTAAAGTTGCTCTAAGAAAAACACACAAAGGTAAAAGTATATAAATAAATTTGAGGTTTATCTCGGGGATAAGTATCAGCCAATCATTCATCTACAGTTTTTGAGTGCATCTTCCCACTGAATATCACACAGACATCACTCTGCTATCTTTAAAAAGTACATGTATGACAGGCAGCACTGTGCATTCTCAGAGTGAAAAACTCTGCAGATATCACAGCAGGTGGAAAGATTTTGATACCCCTATGACTGACTCATAGTTGATACACTGATTTAGAAATTACTTGAACAGGGTGACTGCCTTCCACACATTTATTTATTCCCACCATCGTGAACCGTGCTTTGTAATTAATCACACTCAGCACTGGCAGTGAGTGAGTCTGCTCCCCACGATGCAGAGAACAGTGATTTGCCTCTCTCTCACTGGGTGTTTCTGCAACCCTGTTGTGATTTTGTTTCCAGAAAGACTTCTGTCCCTGCTGTTTGGGGAAATGTATCTATAATGTCTTGATCCAAGAATTTCATATTCAACAGATGGTATTCTTGGCTATGTATTCAGTGTAGTTCCTCTGAGCAGAGCTGAGTGCTTAATATTGCTTGTTCTCTGCCAATCATCTCCTAGTGTACAAGTAAATCTTGATCAAATATGTATTATTCTGGTACTTTCACTTGCACTCGTTTGGCATTCTGATCTTCTGAAGTGTAAGGATATCAAGTAAGTTACTGCACTGTCCTGTTTTAGGAGAGAGAGCCAACAGTATATATTTATATGCGTGAATAAATATAAATGCATCTAAAGATGGCAGAAGAAATACAATGCTTCCACAGATACCAATTGTTTTCAGAAAACAAAAATTTCTCTTTACTGTTTGCTCTGTGCTCTTCACATAATATACATATCTTCTCAAACCCAAATGAAAAGTTAGAAGGAATGGTGATATGTATATAATAATCTCTCTCTCTCTCTCTCTCTCTCTCTCTCTCTCTCTCTCTCTCTCTCCCATGTGTGTTTGTGTGTGTGTGTGTTTGTGTGTGTGTGTGTTTGTGTGTGTGATAATAGGTGATAGTTATTCACTAAGAAACATAAAAACAGACCAGCTGCAAAAAATAGATTTCTTAAGAATAATATAAGGGAGAGTAATACTTAAGAAATCTTTGGAAATAATGTATGTCAGAATGAGACTTTCAGAGGAAGTTTAAGTTTTCATTTTCTACTTAAAATAAATAAAAACAACTTTCCTCTGTTTCCATTTTACACAAGTCCGGCATTAAAAGAAAAATGGAGAAAGAAAATAATATGGAGACTACAGGTCATATAAAGCAGGAACTCAATTGGCCTGAGTTGCTCTGTCTCAACTAACAAGCCCTTCTATGGCTAAACAGGGAGTTTCTATGTTTGCAAACAAAGTAAAGCTCAGAGTGAACTGGATTAACAGATTCAAAGGCTTAGGCTTCCTAGAGGCTTCCCTAGCTGATAAAATCCACTGGTTTTTGCTTTTCAACTTTGGTCGGTACTTCCTAGCATTTTAAAAGATCATCGCCTCGTTAGGCACTAAATATGTCATCTACAGGATAGACTTTGTCATTTATAGAACAAAGCCTAGCTTTTGTGCATGCAGAGTAAAGGATGACAAAAGGAATGTCCACATGTGCAGTGTATAGTGTACTTTTTTGTTTGATTCTCATTTTATAAGTTGCTGAATTAAGATTAACATTTGGCCATCAATTGTGCAGTCAGGCAAGCTGACGCAAACATCCTCCACTTGTGTTTTAAATTCTCAGTGGTAAAGCTTAATAGCCATACTTTTAAATAATTTTTTATTAGTTATTTTATTTATTTACATTTCAAGCACTATCCCCCCTCTGCAGGTTTACCTCCAGGAACCCCCTATTCCCTCCCCCTCCCCCTGCCTCTATGAGGTGCTGCCCCACCTGGCCACCCACTTCTGTCCCACTGACCTAAGCATTCCCCTACACTGGGGTATCTAGCCTCCACAGGACAAAGGGCCTCCCTCCCATTGATGCCAGATAAGGTAATACTCTGTTACATATGGACCTGGAGCCATGGACCTCCATGTGTGTTCTTTGGTTGGTAGTTTTGGCCCTGGGAGCTCTGGGGGGATCTGGTTGGCTGATATTGTTGTTCTTCCTATGGTTTTGGAAGCTCTTCAGCTCTTCAGCTCTTCAGTCCTTCCCCTAACTCCTCCATTGGGGTCCCTGTGCTCAGTCTGACAATTGGCTGCAAGCATCCACACCTGTGTTGGTCAGGCTCTGGCAGAGCCTCTCAGGGGACAGCTATACCATGCTCTTGTCAGCAAGCACTACTTGGCATCAATTATAGTGTCTGGGTTTGGTGTCTGCTGATGGGATTCCTAGGTGGGGAAGTCTCTGAATGTCCTTTCCTTCAGCCTCTGCTCCGCTCTTTGTCCCTGCATTTCCTTTTGACAAGAGCAAACCTGGATTAATATTTTTGAGATGGGTGGGTGGCCCCATCCATCAACCGAAGGTCATGCCTAATCTATGGATATAGTCTCTAATTCACATCAAAGTCTATTAGTGCAGTGGAATTAAATTACTCTCCTTATTAAAAAAGCTATCATAAAGTTTCCCATCTTTAAATATTTACCTGAAATCTGTTCTTATACTCATTGTGGACAATCATATGTAGGCTTCCTCCTTAGTTAGTGCTCAATATGTCAAATAGATAATCAGGTCAGAAAGGTTAATGGCGTTTACTAATAATCTATCAAAGTAGTTATCAAATCTCTACATGTGATCCCTGGACAATATGCATTTTTGAATATAATAAATGCAATACATGGAAAAACACAGACTGAGAACGCATGTCATTTAGGAGATTTTTACAGATTTCCATATTTATAGTTACTTAATTTCCTTTTCAAACATTTTTAAAAAATGATTGCAAGAATTAAAGTTTTGTTTTAATTATTGCAGCATCACAAAACCTACTGGAGATCAATTTGGGAAGGCAAAGATTGTAGCAATAATGTTCTCTATGACTTAGTAAATTTAATATTGTAACACTGACACAAGTGACTTCTCTGATGAGGTCAGAGGTTTGGAGACTATGCTCTTTCCCAGTCCACCACTGAGAATTAAGCATATTGTAGACAAGGTAGAGAGCTCATAGAGTCATTAAGTTCTCTTCCCTTAATCCTGCTGAAACAATTGCAGCATTGCAGGATGTCTTTTTTGAATGTTAAGATAAACAATGTAATATTTTACAATTTGGCTAACACAAACAAAAGTAAATTTAGGCTTTTCACTTTTTAAAAACTTAGAGAAAAAAACAACCATCCAACCAACCAACCAACCAACCAACCAACAAAAGAGAAAACCCTGAGGCTCTATACAACTAGTGAGGTTAAAGGACACGATTGTGCAAACAATCCCATTCAGTAGCATATAACAAAGACTAAACTAAATAAATAAACAAACAAATAAATAAAATAAGATACATAATAATAAAAAAATAAAAAATAAATAAAAATAAATAATAATAATAAAAATAACAAAGACTAAAATTTATAATTAATTGTTTATATAATCTTATGAAAAAGCACTTAATGAAGCACAGTGTCTCAATACAAAACATATATTCTAATTAAACCTATTAATGAAAAGTGAGTAAAATCTGATCAAATTATAATTCATTATCAATATCTTGCTTTTCAAAGACTCTTTTTTAGCTGAAACTTAGTCCGGCTACCTTTTGGATGATGATGGGGAAAGAATTAGTCTTTTAAATTTAGTATACAAAGATTTAAGTTCACTGTGCATTATCTATCATGCATGCTTTGCTTCTGTTGATATTCTTCCAACACACTGCTGCATAGTACACGACCCATACTGCTGCTCCTTTATCCACCCTGCTGCCTCCATTCTACTTTTCTGTCTCATGTCCCATTTCTCTTCTACCTTCTTCCACTTAAGACCTCTTTTCCCATCTCCCAATGGTCTCCATTCTAGTTGCATGTTGGATTCCTACCCAAAGTGTGTGGGTGCATGCACACACACACACACACAGACACACGTGCACATGCACTCATGCATGCACATGCATACACACACAAACTGCTATAATCTGCATGTGAGAACTCATGAGTTATTTGCCTGACTCTGAGCTGTTTTAATATAATCATTTCTAGTTTCACTCATTTCCAGTAGACTCCAGCACTTTTAAATAAGATCCTTTGCTTTTAAAATATTAGTAAATTCCTAAATCATAGGGAAAATATTAGATCATATTTATATAATATATAATTCAAAATAAAATCTTTTTCATTTGGTGGGAGAAAATAAACACAATCTATCTTGTATTTACACATTGATATGTCCTTCTCACCTACGTTGGTCTTATGGCGTTCAGACCCCAATTTTAGAGTGGGCTGGTTAGAACCGTCAAACAAATTCTGTATGTTTTATATAACTAGTTATCTATTTTCTACCTTCCACAAATTAGTTTTTAACTTGAAGTAAGAAAAAAAGAAAGACAAAACCTTTTAACCAGGTTTGTTTTCCATTAAAATGATTACTTAGAAGAGTATTTTCCTAACTTTCTTTTTAAAAATAAGTTAGGTAATGGGAAAAAATGAACCTTGATAATGTTCTTTGGATAACCCCATATAATCTCAGCTATTGTGGCCAAAAATCACGTAAAAGAACCTAAAATAATGATTGTGTAATATTTAAAAAGACAGAAATATGAAATGAAACTCATTCTAGAGGTGTGTCATTGAGACGCTTGGCCAAGCTACAAGCAAAAGAAATTTAATAGCTATATTATGAAATAGTATATAATGCATCTGAGTTCATTCTGCTTCTATTCGTGAGGCATAAAGACTAACCATAGTAATCAAAATGTGCAAAGCATATGGTTACTAATTGTTGGACATTGAAGCTAAGAAATAAAATATGGTCAATTTGGAGAGTAAATACATAGGGTATTAGATTCTATGTCTGTTCTTTGGTCGGGGCTCCCACATAGTTCTTTGTTATTAAAAGCTCACTACTGTAAATGTATCTCAGAAGAGGATTGGGAAGCACCTCTTCTCCCTGGAAACTGCACAGTGGCTTCTTTAGTACTGGACATTCATTTTAGGATTTTTATTCTGTACTCAAAAGTACAGCAGATTCTGCATGAATTTTGTTGTGGTGACATTTCTAAAATGTCTGACAAGTTTAGTCTTTGTTTCACATTGAAGCTTTCTGTTTATTCACTTCTGTGAATGAATTTAGTTAGCTATATGTGCTTATTTTTTAAAGACAAAAATAAATGTAGTGTAAGCATTTTACTTTTCCTAAGAGGTAATCTTGTTTTAATTATCAGGAACTATAGATTCATGAAATAGTGCCCTTTAATAAATCTCTAACAAATCAAAAGATTATATAACTCTTTTCTTTTTTTTAAAGATTTATTTATTTCATATGTTATTTCAGACACACCAGAAGACAGCATCAGATACCCATTTACAGATGGTTGTGAGCCATCATGTGTTGCTGGGAATTGAACTCTGGACCTCGAGAAGAGCAGTCAGTGCTCTTAACCACTGAGCCATCTCTCCAGCCTGATTATATAACTCTTAATAACAATGTCAACTTACTGATGGTTCGTTACAGGTTCTTTTCATCACAAGCAAAATAAAGAAAAGAGTCATATTTCCTTGGATAGTCAATAAATTCTGATGTTTCATGATATTAATTTAAATATTATGACAAATTTCAAATTGATGAATAACCTTAACCACAGAATTAGTGTCCTAGCTAGATAAAACTTTTTAAACAAAGTAAAGATGGTCTACGGACATGTGATGAGAAAATAGCAAAACCAATTACATTGACATTCTTCAACTCAAACACTATCAATACAATTAGAGTATACACCCAAGCATGTTTGAATATTTTGGACCAATTTTAAGATTTTTGAGGATTTACCTGAAAGATTTAGTGGTGGAAGTAAACTAGTTACTTACTATTTTAAGGAAGGCTTGGGTGGGAAAGAGCAGAGGGCATGCAAAACGAGACTCCTGCTTGTATTTTCTGTGGTATATTTACTTTTCCTGCTAGGTGTCACTTTCAGAACATTCAATTGGCAATCATTTTTTATTCCTTTAAAAATTAACATCTTCTTCCACTGTGTATCACTTTTTTCTCCAGTTCACCGACTTTGGCTTAAGTGCAATATAATTGTAGGTTATAAGAATGTATGGATTGACGTTCTACTAAAGGATATAAGAGGTGCTGTCAAACCTCCTGTCAGAATTCTTGGGTACATCACAGTATGCTTGCAATTGAGAGCTTCTGAAGGATTGTCATCATAAGCTGTGACAATTTTAAACTCAAATGGTTTAGAGAAGTTTCATTCTAAAGTGTCTGACTCTACGTAACTATACACTCACCAACAGTATATTAAAATCTCCAGTTCTATATGAATTCAATATCACTGTATGTTACTCTGTATTGGAATATGGGGGCATACAAGAAGCATTTAAATGTTGCAATAATCACCAATTTCCCAAGTAATAGTGACAGTGTGCATCATTTCTTGTGTTCACTCATCATTTGGATATTTTCTCATGCTGAGCTCTATATTTTATTAATTAAAGTTTGTCAACAAACCCAGTACTTTTCACACTCTCTTGCTTTTTCCCCCTCATTAAACTTATGGAGCATTCTAGGCTATTGATGGTTCTAATGTTAACAAAGTCAGTTTATAAAATAATTTTGTCTTGATTTTTTTTATATGCGATAGAAGTGGTTCATTCACTCTGAGGTCAGAATGTTTGCTATGTGGTTTTCTTAATATTTTCTTTATTCCAGCCTTGAATATTCACTCTTTAATTTACCTGAAATCTATTTTGTTCGGTCTGTAAGGTAAAGTTCTATTCCCTCCACCCCCAATTATCTCAGAAGATTTATTGGCTATAGTCTACAATCTGTTTTCTGTAGAATTCTAATGAAGCTCTGAAAATTAATTACCCACACATATGCGTATGTATTTTGTAGCATGCTATTCTTTGTTTGTTTATTGCTTGAACATAATACTAATACCAAACTCTTAACTACTCTGCCTGTTAAGCAACGTTTGACGTCTGGCATACAATCCTCCTTCTTTTACCAATTCTCTATTTGTAATTTACCTTGCCAAGTTTCTGACATTCAATTTTCCAAATAAAAGTTGGATTGACTGGCAATCTATAAAGTGTATCTAAAATGTTTGTTTGTTTTAAAATAAAAATGAATGGTCTTTGATCCAATTTTATGTAAATTGCATCTGGAAAAAAAAAGCTAACTAGTGTGGGAACTTACATAGCTTCCACATCAGCTTCTTAACTTGGTCCATTTCAGCTCTAATTTCAAGGCTGGGGATGTTACATTACTTCCTTTCAGTCTCTGTACCTGGCCTTATTCCATTGCTATCAAGTATTGCACAGAATCCTACCATGGCATCACATCATTTCTGAGGTTAAATATATTTTAAAACATTGATACAAGAGTTTTTTTTCATTTGTATAACTCAGATCTTATCCTCCAAAAGCAGTTATACTGCCTCTAACCTAACAACCATTGGTGCAGGGTGATCCAAACCAGCCTTTACTTCTTTTTTTCAAAAGAACTTTACCAACTCTTTTCACTTTTATTCTCTAGATCTTTATCCAGGAGTTACCTTGGAGCATCTGCACTTTAACTTTCATAATCGCATATCAAATTCTACAAGCAGTGTCAATAAAGGCCTTCTTTTCTTACCCTCACATGACTTGAAAGCAATTCTACCATAGAGGTCATAGACCAAGAAACACATGCTTTAGTCTCATGAAACAGCCTTCCACCATCCCATGATTCTTTCCACTTAATCTTATAAAGAAAAAGTAGGGAGGAATATTATAGAATTCTATATTACAGAAATAAAAAACAATTTTAATTTTCCCCTTTAAAATTGATACTAATTTTATTTGATTTTATAACATCTGACATGTACAGTCTGTGCATCTCATTCTAAACTTCTGATACAAGATGTTTTAAAAAAACTTGTCTGCTCATCACTGGACTTCTCTATACTTATATCAAATTTGTGGATGCGTGGGTATGCAATAGCATCTCCAATAACAACATATTTCTCCCCTGTGCTGACAATCTCAAAATATTTTCTTATTTTATTGTTTTAAATGTAATCTTATAATGTCATTAAATCATTAATGTCATTATATCATTAAATATATATTTTCATAAAGATTTAGGCAACTCTAATTCCAAGTATATAATAATCTTATCTGTCATGAATTAGAGTTGCTTCAACTATTTATATGAAGACTATTGTCTCTTCAACAACTTTCTGTGGTGAGTTGTGTACATAAATCCCCTTGATAATAGTTTTGAAAGCCAACTCTCCTGGGATCTTTTAGATTTTCATGAAAGAAATTCTGTAACAATACTACCCACAAAAATTATTTTTAAAGCATTATTATGACTGTGACTATTGGCATATATAAAATTTGAGAAAATAATAATACTTATTACCAGTTTGTTTAAAAAATATAATGACTTTGTGAGTACAGGGGCACAAACACTGATTCAGATGTGGGGCTAGGATAAAATATTCCAGTACAGCAATCAGATTTGGATCGTACAATTCTGTATAAATGGCTCTTTATATTTCCAGAAAGTAATTGGAAAGACCTCTCTATTTATTAAGATTTTCCTTTAAGAGATTTGGGGATGAAAAAATCAAATTTAAAGGTATTTTCTTTTCATACTCATAGGCCATAAAAAAAAACTTAATAAAGTATGAGTAAAATAATCATGTTTGTAAATAAAGCTATTAGAGAGGGTTATCATGTGATAGCCTGAGTGTAGAATTAGCCAGTGTAATATGATATGTACTCGGGGAGTTTGTAACATAAACTGATCAGTGTGCCACACTGGTAAACCCTCAGAAATGCTGACACAGAAAAGTCCTGATGGTGTAGCTCTGATAATTCAAATAACTTAAACCAGGACCAGTGACTTGTTTCATTCCAATAAGATACATTTCAAATAACATGTGCATTTGGCTTGATTTGGACACTGTAGCGATACAGATAGCCTTATGGGATAACTCACTTTGCTTGCTCCAAGACTTGGTCTTATATCTCCATTAAGTCTATCAGAGCTTGCTGGAGTAAACTATGGAGGTAAACTAAGGAAATAGTTGATGAAGTGATTTTGTGAAGATGTTTCAAAACAACATAAGGGACAGCACATGGGTGGCATGGCAGGAAGCAGAGCTGCCTTCAAATAATGAAGAGAAAGAAGGAAGAAGAAAAGAAGAGAAGGAGAAGAAAGCAGGAAATAAATTAAATTCTAGCAATAACATGTATTGACAAATCATCTTCCTCACTGAATTCAATGTAGTTGCATACATTATCTCCAATAAGATGCAATAATACTGATGTCTACAATCATTTTAAAACAAGCACATATTCCAGACACAAGGAATCAGATTCTTCTGTGTATTATATGTATTTTCATTGGAAGATATTAAAGATATAGAAAGTAAGGCTACAAAGAACTAAGACTTCCTCATTCCTATAGGTTTAAGTTGAGCCTGAACAGTAGAGCCAACTCTAGGGACTCAATTAATCTCCCTTCTTATTTACTCTTAAATCTCAGGCTGTTCATGTCATGTTGCATGCCCGATGTATAAACAGCACTGTGGCACTCTTATAAATAGTATCATTCCACACAAAAGGAGCACTTTCAGGCAAATGTAAAGGTCATATTCATGAACATAGAATGGAGCTGAATAAATCAAAACAAGCAAACAAGAATAACCAAACAGCTATTTGAAGGCAGTAAATTGTTACAAAGGGATGTATGTAACACATACAAAACCATCATTTATCGGTATTTGTCTCTAAGAAAGAGTGGTGTTCATAGGGCAATGCACTCTCTCTGGTCCAGGCTCCCTTTCTAAGATTTTTCTCAATAGTCCTAATAAGCACTCTGCAGATGAGAAGGAAGTGACTGATTATATATGGGAGTATGAGGAGAAGAAAGGCCACTAACATTGTCTTGTTATTCCTATTCATTTCCCCAGCACAAATGGTGAGCAATACATCAGTGGGCATGAATTTTAAATTTACAGGGCCAGCACTAGGTCACTTAAATAGATGAAATTTTTAACCGCACAGAAAATTTCATCATTTTCATAGTGTAGAGAGAACAAAAAGCTCCAATTTTTTCTTTCGAGTTACATCCAGTATAATTTTTACTCAACATCATTACATGTATTTTTAAGTGATGATATCACTATGTGAGACTGCTGTATTTTCATTCATTCAATTGAATTACTGCTGGCTTAGGCTGAAAAAAAGTAATCACAAGCTAAGTGGACACGTGACTTGTGCTCATCTATTTTAACTTTAATTAAAATATAACCATACCATTTTCTACAATTCATGACACCTCTTTTTCTCTGTTGTTGTTGTTATATATGTTTGTATGTGTGTTTGTATAAGAGTATATGACCTGGTGAGTCTGTTTAGTGTTACTTATATGTATACACCATTGTGCTGCTCTTATTTTAAAATGTAGTGTATATACCTGGTGAAAGACAGAATACATAAACACATCAACACATAAACAAAGAGATTTTTGTGTGACTTCAGATTAGAGTAATAATATGGTTTAGTCTGGCCCTGAAGTTACAATTACAAGACTTAATTTAAAACAATAAGACAGTATAATCAAACAAAAACTCAGAAAACAAAATAGCCAAGGGAACCTTGGGAAAAAGGGTAAAAGAAAGGGGACTTGTATATAGTTAAATGTGTTTTAGAAATATGTATGTAGGTACTTTGGTTGGAAGTGTTACTTGAAATATTCATAATGTGAGGCATTATGCACAGACAATAATATACCAAAATTGGTAGACATGTTGGAACATTACTATGTTCACGAAAGGAAAATAAGGTTATATTTTTATATGTTGTGCAGTAAGATAATCCTATGGATAATATATATATATCATTGATTAGCATTTAGTCTTGATATGAGTGAGATATGGCAGAAATCATAGAAATTACTATTGGATTTTGTGTAACATATCCAACTCTTTTGTATTAACATAGACAGTGGTCTTACGAACAAACAGCTACAGGCTTTTTAAAATAGATCTTTATTTAACCACTTCTATGCACATGATTGTCAAGGGGCCAGTCTCCATTCAATTGTTCTTTTCTGCTTAAAGTAAACATTTATATTAAAACAGGCAACCATAATCAATTATGTGGCTCAATAATGTATTCAGTAAGTTCTTCAGTTTTACTGTGTTTTAGTTACTTATTATTATTTTTTTTTTAATCTTCTAGAGATCTGAATCGGGATATCATGCATGCCAGGCTACTGGTCAGCAACCGGGAAGCTTTTCTAGGCCCTTCAATTTTTAAGGTCTGACATCTTATAAAGTCTCTGTTATTTAATGTATCAGGATAATTTAGAAAACATTATATATCAGTGTGCTAACTAGACTAAAACCTTTTTACCTGTGTATGTATGCTATAAATCTATGTCATAGAGCTGGTGATAAAGTTAGGGCATGATCTCTTCTTTAAGTTGAAGGATAAGATCTCTCTACTAAAACCTTTTCAGAAGTGTAGTGTTATGGCACAAACCCTAACTCCCCAGCCCAGCACCTCAGGGCTTCCATAAACCATGGCCCTGTGTAGTCACTACCATTTACAAATATTCATTTCACTTGCTTTATTATTCACCTCCGTCTGTCCACATACTCTCATATTTACACAGCCTCAGGATCTAGCCCAAATGTCAGCTTCTCTATTAAATTTTCTGATTCACCCAAGTTGATTTGTCCAGCACACACCTTTTCCTCTTGTAACCACCTTTAGGCACCAAATGAAGAACTTACGGTTCTCTGCTTCCATAGTTCAATAAAGAACAATTCTCTCCTGGATGGGTTTTCAGGAGCCATATTTTTTCTCTGATTCAATTGATAAGGTAGCATTTGTTCCTTGTCTTCATCCCCCCACTGAAGCAAATCAGTGCATGACTGAATGGGTGAATGATAACGTCTATCATCCTTATTGTTGATGTCTTGCCTTAATGTCACCAGTAATGTGCAACTAAAATAAAAACCACTGTGTAAAATGATTCTGCTCTTCATGTTCTCCCACATGCTGGTGCCTGCTTTATAGCTGCTTCTTTTCTTTAACCCCATCTCTTCGTACACTTTTCCCCAATATGAGATACATTCCTCCATGAAATATGCCCTGACTTCTCACTGTAGGGTGCTGCTCCCTTCTCTACATTTTCTCTCAGTGTTAGCACTTCCTTATCAACCTCATCTCCTTTTTGTGTATTATGGCCATGTATATTAAAGAATAATTATATATGTGTGTGTTCTTATGGATCTGTGAAACAAATGGGCTTGTTAAATAAGATAATATATGATTTACTTTGTATCAGTCAGTCTCCTATTGATACATCAGGGCTGTATACCCACAATGCTCAGTAGACTATTGTTCAATTATAGATTGTCTCATTTTATAATTTTTAAATAATAAATATCATAAATAATTTCTGTCTGAGATGATAAGTCTCAGAAAAGTCCTTCATTGACTTAGAAATTTTTATTTGCCTATAACTATTCCCTTGGGTTTTCATATTAGTTGTTTTATTTTTTCCTAGATGTGGGCTAACATATATCCATGTGTGGGTGCTTGATTACTCTAATATTGTTTTCCAAAGAAAACTGACTGTGTAACATTTCTAAACTTAGAAAAACAAATATAGTAAAAGTGAGTCATAGTTCTGACACTGGCTCAGCAGCAAAAGTAGTCATTTATGTAAGCTAATCAAAAGGAAATAACATCTAAATAAAGTATTAGCACTCTCCAGGATACACCAACAAGCAAACATCCTATTACCGTTATCTAATATTAATTATAGAATCTCTCTGACATTACTGAAAAAGCTCATTGTAAATGCTCTAACTCCATTTTTTTAATGAACAAAAGGGTAAAGAATCTGACTGAAATGTGAAAAGTTTATGCCAGGGAGGATGATGGGAACATGTACTAACAAAAGTTCGAGCAACTACTCTTTGCATGAACTAAGGTGTGTGGGAGAGATACAATGAATTGAACTCTCTCTCTCTCTGCAAACCTAGCCCATTTTTATTATCAGTAATGAATTGATTTGTCAAATTCAAGAGCAAAGAGAATAGAACTACAATTTGCCTGCATTTACCCAAACCATCATCTTTCCTTTGCACCTCCAAAATATGATTAGGATAGGATGCTCTTGTCAAAACCATATTATTCAGTTCATAAATTGCAAACCCATGAAGCACTGCATCAACTTTTCTTCCCCATCCTTTTCTTTCAATAGAAAAGTAATTTTCTTTCATATGAGTAAGAATAAATTAGCTTGTTTGTAAATAAACATGCATAAAAGGCAGGCATGAGATGCAGATGACTAAAATGTATGGGGTTTGGGTTTTGGAGCGAATAAAAGCTCCGCAGTAAATTAATACTACTGCTATGCATTTCTCTCCACCAGAGATGTCTTTAAAAAAGAATCTATTAAACACTAGGCTACCTGTGAATGAGATTTGAATTACTGTTGCCTCTGTCAAAGCCCATTGATCAAGCTGACAGGGTTAGTCTTTCAAAGCAAATAAGGGCACGAAGGGGCCTGGTGCTCTTGCCTGGGAAGAATAAAGCTTCTGGAGACAGCTGCAGTATTTCCTGCATTCTCACTGCAAGATGCTTTTCATTGAAGAGTCTTCTACAAACTATGTCCAATACAGTTCCAAATGTTCCTGTATTGAACCAGTGCATCGACAAATACAAAAGCTAGCAGATATTTGCTCATCTTCATAATTTAGATTTATAATAGAATGGTCCAGGAGGAAAACAATTCTTGCTTTATTTTCTAAAAAGTAATTTTAACTGCACATTATTTTAGTATTTTATGTTCTTATAGTAATTATATAGAAAAAAAGATGAAAAGTATTCAACATTTTTAGAAGGAATGTTTTCTATAAGCTACATTGATTAAAAATTTTGATTAAAATAAACAAGTCTGAGTTTAATATGGTGGTCATTTTGTTAATACAACCTATGTATTTACAAAAAGGGTTGCCTGAGCAACTGCCTACATATAAACATTCAACATCTAGACACAAGCGTCTTTGTTTTATTAGCTAGCGTCCTTGGGAAGATAACTGGAGAACTCTTTACTAATGGAGTGGAACATTCTAGAAAGAATTCTATTAAACAAAAAGTCAGTCTTATTATTGGATTTAGCTAGATCAATGGTGCTAAAAAACATCATCCAGCCAGTTTGAGAGGTATTCATTGTCAAATATCCATTTAAATAACTGTGGCAATACTGTTTAATTAAATAACTCTCCAAAACTGCACTGTGAAGTGAGTATATTAGTCATTCAAATCCTCAACATTTGAGAACATTCAGGGTTGAAACTGATAGTGGATTTAAAAGTACTCATTACCACACATGGATATTTCACATCTTTTTTTTAGATGTGACTTCATATTAATTCAGCCTTCAGTGGAAAAGAAGATTCCCTCTGGTATGAACCTCCTTTCCCTTTTGATGTTTAGCAAGACGGCATTACCCATGTACAATGTGAATGAAAAAGCTGTTATGTTTGTGTGAACCTAAAAGTGAAATCTAAACATTGCCACTGTGATAGATTTTATACAGCATTTTGGTTCTGAAGAACATGAAATGTCATAAATTCAGCTTATCATTTATATGTTAAAGAAAAGCCAACTAAAAATAAAACCGTGAAATTTGATACTAATTTATATTATATATTTGCAACTTACTATTTATGTTAAACAAATATTTAACATTACAAGGATTGAAAATGATGATAAAGTTAGCTTTGGCTGAATGTTGGAATGTTGGAAAGTTACATTCAATACAACCGCCACAAAAATATATGAGATACTAACCAGGTAAATAAACAATCATCAGGTCTCACTCATAAAAAGGCTTCAATATCAACCAAAATTTGAAATACTTTCAGAAAAATTTTGGTCCCATTTACTCTAAAATGATTAAGTTAAAACTGAACATTTTCCTAATGTAATTCCAGGTCTTAAAGTAGCATCTTAAACAAAATGTATCACCACATCATTTTTGTTCTTTAAACATGTTCTCGTGACAAGCAAGGTTCTGCCCGCTTCTTCTATTCCTACATTTCCTGCTAGCTTCTTACAGAGAAACTTGGAAAACGAGGAGACCTATTTCCACTTGCTTCTATGAGCAAAGCCTGCCCACATGAATGGGTCAGGCTAATAGGAGTTACTTCGTGGAGTAGTGTTTTGAGAGTTGGAAGAGTTTTTGCCTGCTAAATTGGCATGGAAGTGCTTTATGATGGCAGTTAACTCCCATTTTAAAAACCATTGTTTGTTCTTAAAAATAAAGACACTAAGACAGAAAACAATTGTATTTAAAGGTGTTTGTATTTGCTACCAGCTTAGCATTTAGCTTAAACATAACAGCAAGGAAAATATGTGAGTGTCTGTGTGTGTGTGTGTGTGTGTATGTGTGTGGTAAGAAGCTATGGTTATTCAACGAAGAGTTCATCACTTATGTCATGCCAACATTGCTCTGGTTGTTGAGTGATTGTCTAGAATCATATTTTAGAACAAATGTTACGCTGAATTATAGGCCTTAAGTATATCCTGGAAATAGACACATGGCCAGTGTAATTATGGCTTACATGAGTCATGTAGGCGGCTTGAGGCTCTCTTCATACTATTTATACTCTAGCTCTGGAGCAATATTCAGAAGCTATGGAAACAGTGACAAAGAGCAATGTCAGTTGGAGTTCACTGGACACAACCTCCTTTCTCAAATGAAGAAAGACTAGGGAGACCTTCTGCTACACTGGAAATTGTTGGTGGTTATGAAGGCATGTGCAAGCTGGTCAGAATTGCCTTTGAGGTGTGACCTTTCTGGGTTATTAAGAAGAACTGAATACTACTGAAAAAATTGGACAGAAAATTTATAGCAAAAATAATGTATTTTACAAGAAAAATGTTTGATTATTGAATTCTTTGTGCTAGGATATGCCTTGTATGTCTATGTGTATAATTATTTGTGTATGTGTGTGTTTACATATATATATATATATATATATGTGTGTGTGTGTGTGTGTGTGTGTATACATACATATACACATACACATATATGTATACACATATAGAGTCATATATACATGTATGTGTGTACATATTCATGTACATATACACATATATATGCATGCATACACACACACACATATATTTATATATACACATGTTCTTGTGTACATTCTCACAAATGGGTATCTGAGAGATTACATGACAAATATAGTTCCTGGACATTTTTCTTGACTTCAATTTGCTACAACGTTTGTAAACCAATAATTTGTCAGGTTGACAATATTTATTTTTCTGTTTATCACTCATTTTTATCTTCCACATTTTCTTTTTAGAATAATCTTAGGTTCACAACAAAGTTTTAAGGAAGGTATAGATAAGCAACAAATGTTCTGTGATCCAAGCCTAGGAATCCTGTCTTCCACGCTCTTATTTTTTCTGAGTTAATTAAATCAACAGGAAGAAAGGAGATAAGAATGAGTTCTATACATTCAAAAGTAAAAAAACAAATCTCAAAAATATCTTGTTTTTCTATAAGACAGAGCCATCACATTTGTAATTTTTTCTTCTTATTTTGTCTATGCATAAGTGATTGTGGACTGGATTAAATTATAATTTGTCATAGACAAGGTACATATAATAAGCTCCATGGAAAAACTATGCACTTTTTGAGGAAAGGATCATGCTATTAATTCCTATACTGATCTTCAACTCACAACCCTGAATCACTGTCCTAAGTCTGGTATCATAGGAATGCAGACCCATGTTCTGTTTACAGTTATGACTTAGGGAGCAAATAAAAACAAACAAACAAACAACAACAACAACAAAAAACCAAGAAGAACTCTTGGTATTAGTCCAATTGTGAAATTTAATATATTCTTTCTTTTAGAATGGGAGGCATTTTGTCATCTACACACTTTGATGTACTTATTTATTGTGTGTATATAATCCATCTTTAACAATGAAATGACCTTTGGTTGTCAATATTCTGTTTGATCAAGAGGGAATTTTCCAAGATTCTCCAGAGATTTTTGTTTGCTTGTTGAATTATTTGTTTTTAAAAAAAACTTTTAAGCTCATAAAGAATGAACTAATATATCAATATAAAAGTCATATGTATACTCTGTTTTTACTCATTTTTTATGTTCATATTCTTTGCTAGAGCCTTGTTAATATTTTCTTCAGTGAAATGTTTAAGAGTTTTCTTAGCCTACTCCTTCAGCTAATATATACTAACAATCTCCTAAGTAATGCAATCAATGTACTGGCTCAAGGCAATAAAATGAATACAACCACATTTTTCTCAAAGAAAATAAATGGTTATCTAATACCACTTGATCAACACTAAAATCATGTACATACAAATATATTCATAAGCACTGATTATGCAATGATTTTATATTTAGGAACAGGTTCTCTGATACACACACACACACACAAACATATACACATGCAATCTTAAAATTTAACATATTCTATCTTTTAGAATAGAAGGCATTTATATCTCACAATCTTTAATTAATTAATTAATTAATTTTTGTTTGCAAGTAATTCATCCTTAACAACGAAATGACTTTTGGTTGTCAATATTCTGTTTGATATAAAGGGAATTTTCTAAGGTGTGTGTGTGTGTGTGTAAGTTTAATGGATTTGAGAGTAAGAGGGTTCATGAGAAAGGTTGGCAGTAGGAAAGAGAAGGAGAAAATGATGTATTCATATTTTAATTTCAAAGAATATATTTTTGAAGTCTAAAAACTCTACATGCTGCTGTCCAAGTCTGGTAAACAGCAGAAGACAGCCAAAACATGTGAGCATTTCTGAATTCCAGGAAGAATGTTGCCTATTATTCATGTCAGTTCTACATTTTAGATTCAGAGCATCAGCCATTTTGAACTGAAATTTACCTTAATAATTTGTGTAACTGAATCTCCTATGCTTTGTTGTAGATCAAATCAGTGGAGTTGGGTAAAGGAGTAAAATCGGCATCTACAACAGTGGCCTAAATTCTCAGGATTCTGGGTGGGAGTGTCTTCAGCTATTTTTACTTTAATGCTTTTTCAGCTGTGTCTGAAGTGTACTATACTTTGGGAACAGATCTCCACTAAGTCTCTTTTGCATATGTGAGAAAACTCACACCTGTATTCATAATCATACTTGGGACAAAACTTAGATCTTCCACTTTTTATATTTGTTTTCTTTGTAGCTGCTTAGTATATTCATCCAAGATACCTAGGGATTATATAATCATTTTAAGTATATTACATTGCTTTTATATATTTCTTTTAGTAAAATATGTATAAAATAAGTAGAATTAAGAGAAAAGACTGATTAATGGATAGAATCTCATTCTGTCTCTGTCTCCATCTCTGCCTCTATCTCTGTCTCTAGCTCTACCTCTGTGTCTATCTGTGTCTGCCTGCCTCTCTCTCTCTCTCTCTCTCTCTCTCTCTCTCTCTCTCTCTCTCCATTATTCATCCCAGTGCTTTGTTGCATAAATCATGAATGAGTTCTACCACTGAACTACCATGCCTCATCCTCAGCCACAGTTATCGCCTTATTTTAATTTTTTTTTGTTGTTGAACCCTTATGACATTATTTAAATAGAACAGATAGTACCATAGATATGTTAAAGAATATTTTTGGCCAATTAAGTATTGTGCTACTGGCCAAACTAGAAAATATTAACCCCCATTTAACATTAAATTTTATGTCAACGTACCTTGGAGAAACTATCATCATGATGTTCCAAAACAACAGAACTGCCTCACAGGTGTCTGAGGCTCTGTTACACATTATGATATGACTCTGGCAAGGGACAATGGATAATCATGACAGCTAACTACTTTTCCACTTACAGTCTCACTTTTATTATAGTCCTTTATAAAACATAAGCACCGATGATGATAAGGCTATGCATTTGATTTTTCTGAATGACTCTTAGTATTTATACAGAAAACCATTCAGTCCTCTTCTGATAAAAGCAAAAATGGCTACAGAGAACATTTATCCTATGTATCAATGGCATTTCAATATAAAAGAAATACAACAGTAGAACACATCCATTCTCTGATCATAGACCTCTCATTTCCCAGAGAGATTCTTCTTATATTCATTTCCATGTGCTTTTTCAAATTAGAGAAGAGGAGGAGGAAGAGGAAGAGGAGAAGAGGAGGAATGGGCTTGTTTTGGATTGTTCAATCAGTGCTGCACACCTCAAGTGGATTCTGAGTGGAATTTGATGTCAGACATTCAGTGAGTAGTATATCTGATGAGGACTATGTTGGTCAATGGTAATTGTAATTTTTTCTGATTATAAAAGGAATATTCACCTTTGATTATGATTTCCAAATTTTCTTAAGGAAAAGTGTAGCTCTAACTAGATTACAGACTTAAAAGGTGGTTGTCATCCCACAGTCAAAAACTCTGACCCAGAATTGTTTCTGTCTGAAGGAACTGAAGGGACACAAATGGAGAAGAGCCTGAGGAAAAGGAAGTCCAGTGACAGGCCCAAACTGGGATCCAGCTCAAGGAGAGGCCCCAAGGCCTGCCACTATTACTGATGCTATGGTGTGCTTACCTGCCATGACTGCCTGAAAAGTCCAACAAACATCTGAAAGAGTCAGATACAGATGTTTACACCCAACACAATGGACAGAATCTGGTGATCCCTGTGGTTGAATTAGGGAAAATCTAGAAGAAGCTGAGGAGGAGGGTGACTGTTTAGGAATACCAGCATTCTCAACTAACCTAGACCCCTGATATCTCTCATACACTGAGCTACCAATCGGGCTGCATACACCAGCTGATATGAGGCCTCCAACACATATACAGCAGAAGGCTGCCGGGTATGGACTCAGAAAAGATTCGTCTAATCCTCAAGTGACTTGAGGCCCCAGGGAATGGGGAGGTCTGGTGGGATGGGGGATCGGGGGTGAGGACAGCCTCTTGGAGACAGGAACAGGGAGGAGGAATGAGATGTGGAACAATCATAGGATAGACCAGGACAGGGATAATTTCTGAACTGTATAAAAAGATTTAAAAAAAAATATGTACATACAAAAAAATAGTTTCAAGTATATACCCTTCCATTTTACATTTGATTTTGACAAAATACAGTTTTTAACCAGGAAATTATATTGCATGCTTGAGAGTTTCCTAACATATAATAAATTTACTGCAATACAATTCAGAGGCCTAGTAGATGCCTGCTATCATTATAAATCAGCCAGAGATAATAATGCCTACCAATCTATCGCAATCATTTTTTCTGATTCTTAAGTTAAAAAGCTAAATAAATAAATAAATAAACAAAATTGTAAAAGATAAAGTGAATTTCATGGCAGAAAATTCAAGAATTCTTAGTTTATTCTGACATATTTAATAAACATTCGCTAAATATATATCCATAATTTTCTCTTATGTTACATATATTCTAAAGTTATTACCTATAGACTACAGGCCACACATTACCCTGCTGACTATATGCCCAGCAATTGAAGAAGCATTAATTTTACCTGGACTGTGATCTCTTAGCAACAGGTAAGTGAAGGAAAAGAAAGTTGAAAATTGCAACCCTGACTCTGAACTGCAAAGTGAAGACAATTTTCAGTAGAGTCCGTTTAATTTAAAATCTCTTTTCTGACTCTCAGACAGCCTTACCACTAAGCACAGCTATTAGGGTGGTGCTCACTCCTCCTAAGTGAAGAATTGCTCTCTTGGATGTTACAATAACTCAGCTAAGCACACTGGACTGAATCTGCCACACTCATATTTATTGCCAATATGAAAGAAAAAGCCCAAGAATATGTGAAACTTGTGATGTTCTTGTGTCACTTGCCATAAATAACAGCACAGTGGATATATACAGCATTCCCAGGGGCCTCAGTTCCTGCCTACGGCATCCATGTGGTGCTGGCAAACATTGCCATGCATCACCCAAATTCAATTCTAAATTAAGCATCTCTAAGTACCATGCAGAGAATCAAAGTCAACTTGACCTGGCCAAACCAAAATAATCTTAATTAATGAGAGTGCACTGTGTTCACAAAAGATTAAGGGAGAGAGGCTACAAAATGCCATGTGAGCTGATGCTGCAACTTTACAAAGGAATAAAATGTATGTCTGTGTGATTATACCAAACACAGCAAAGTTTCAACCTGAAATGTGCAATGTAGTAGTAGTCTTTAAAATAAATTATTCCTTGTTTTGAAAGGCAGGATTCCAGGGTAAACAGTTGCTTTTTAAAATCACCTGACTGTGAATCAGTTTCTTAACTGAAATTAAAAAAATTTTTTTTTTTAAATCAGTTTATTCGGTTGAAGAATAACGGTGATAATAGCTTTTTCTGTGTACAAAGTTCTTGCTGACACAGCGGGTGCTGGGCTAGATACAGAAATACCTTGTCAAATTACAGTTCTTGACAAAGGTTTTCTGAGTCATTTTGAGGACTATATTCTCTAAAACTTTTCTCAGGTGAATATTGGTTGGGATGTGAAAAAAAAAAAGTTATAGTATAGTAACTTATACGAAAGACTTGATATCTGAGACCTGAAGAAACAGCTCAGCATTAAAGACAGTTGCCACACTGGCAGAGGACCAAGGGTTCAGTTACTAGCATACACATGGTGGCTCACAACTACCTGGAGCTCCAGTTCCAGGAGATACGGTGTCTTCTTCTGGCCTCTGTACTCCAAGCATGAACTTGGTACACCTACATATACATGGTCATTTACACACACACATAAAATAAATGAATCATGTAAAAACGAAAGAGAAAGATTTACAATCTCATTGATACCTTAAAATTTTTTGAAAGAAAAAACCAAATATTTATTTTACTTGAAAAGAGAATTATCTGCAAGGCACATTTTTGTTTGTATGCTTGTTTTTTTTTTTTAACTTAATCCTTCCTTTTTTTCTTCCTTTCTTTTTTTCTTTCTTTCTTTCCTTTGAGATTATAATTACATTATCTTCCCCTTTTCTTCTGTCCCTCCAAACCCTCCTTGCAAAATTTCAAATTCATGGTATCTTTTTCCATTGCATATATATATATATATATATATATATATATATATATGTGTGTGTGTGTGTGATTTGTGTATAATATATATATGTAAATTCTAAATATAACATGCACAGTCTGTATTATATTACTCAGGGCTAAATTTTGGTTTTGGATACCAAATTGGTGTGCTTTTCATTGGAAAAGGCTGTTTCCTACACTCTACAGACTCCTTAGATGCCTCTAGTATTTGCTGAGTCCACATGGGCTTTCCCTTGTCCACTTAGGCATGTCTCCTCTTATTGTGGTTCTTCAAATCATGATTAGGCAGTCATGTTGTAAGACATAGGGTGTAGCTTCTGACATTCCTAGGAGACACAGTCTCACAAGAGACTCCTTGACACTCTAGCTCTTACAACCTTCCAGCCTCCTCTTCTAAAATGCCCTCTGACTCTCCATTGAGGTGTATTTTATATAGTTGCATCCACTGAGAATTCAAACCACAACTCTAAATTTTGATTGGTTTTCTGTACTGGTCTTTGCCTATTGCCAGAAAAAATTTCCTTGATAAGAAGTGAGGACCACACATTTTCAAATGCTTGTGTATAAAGTTAGACATGAATGGGAGTGAATTAATGAAAGAATAAAAATATGTGCTTAGAAATATCTTGACTTTTGATAGAATTGAATACCGACTGATCACGCCTTCCATTTGAAAACATATTCCTTTCAGATCTTCTCAGACATTCATTAAGAATTGATCAGGCAGATACATTACACACACATGTAATCTATCAGTCCATTTAATCTTGCTCTGACAAAATAACTGAGACTGAACGCCTACAATAAAAAAGGACTAGTTTAACTTGAAGTTTAAAGTACAGCTTAAAGTACAGACAGCATAGCACTAACCTCCAGAAAGGATTCTCTGGCAGTACTTACAGGTGAGAGAGATGCTTAAAAGGAGACAATTGCCACTTGTAAAAATGACTAAGAATACTTGTCTCTAATGAGAACTTATCACACACCCTATGGTCCTTAGCATCTCTCTTAGCATCTTAGTTCAACTCCTCAGTTACACCCTAGTGGAATCCATTCTTTCAGTTCATGGATATTTTGTGGAAAGACTACATCTCACCCAAAGGAGATCTGTAGACATTCAAATCATCTCTGGATGCACTGAATTTAGCACATTGTCTATAAAACTTTATTGCAGCCTTATTTCCTGTTACAACAATATAACCTACTAATCACATCAACATTGTCAGAACAACATAGGCAAAACATTTTCCATTTAAAACTTTGCTTAAAGACCACAAAGTTACATTTTACAGCAATCAAAGAGCATGCTGGGGAGGGGGGCTTCACACACACACACACACACACAAACACACACACATCATGGTTTGCAGGATATATACACAGAAACAAAAAAATATTTTGCACAGCCCTATGAAGAGATGGGTATTGTAGAAGTTTTGTTTATTGATCTTCATTAGAACTACAGTTGGAACACTGGGCTAAATTGATAAAATCAGTAGTCAGTTTGGCACTGAGAGGCAGATTCCTCTAGAAATCTGAGTGTCTGACTCTCCTGTTCTTCTGATTATTAATTTCAGAGTTCCAGGGCTTGTTTCTGATGTCCAAAAGATAAAAAGTAGGACAAAGTAAAGGAAATTAGGTATTTTAAATAAAGAAGAAAATTCTTATTCTTAAAAAAACCTGGTACCAAGACATTATAATATATATTGGTTTTTTGTATATATTGTGTGTTCTTTCTATATAATGTTACCCAGTAAAATAAAAATTTGACTTGTAAACATGAGAAATAGAAAGCAATATCCTTAAGCCATTCAGATATATCCGATTGTCCCATGATGCACTCCAATTTTTTTTTCAAAATGCTAGAAATTGTACAGTTATAATAGATGATAATCACATTGGCGATGACTTCAGTTTTCTGATAACTTAACTTTAAAGAAGCTAAAGTATAGATAACATCTTTAATATAACACACAAGTGTGACATCCCCACTACTCAAGAACCTTAAATGATTTGTAAAAATTGTTTCTTAGGTTGTTAAACAACTGCAGGGTCCATTGCTATGGTCCCTAGTGTCCTGCTTTATTTCCATTTACTTTCTGACACATTATTAAATGAATCATAAAGTGGACTGTTTCCTGGAGCAGAAGAGAAGCAGAGGGAAATTGTTACTCAGAATATCTTAAATTGAATAAACAAAGTCTCTGTATATACGCACAACCAATTTAACCACATTGACTCAATTGGTCAATCAATTCAGATTTAAAGAAAGGTCATCTCAGTCAAACAAGCAATCAATTCTAAGAAAATTAGTAAAAAAAATTTCATTTCCAATTTGCATGCTTTGTATAGTACATGAGGTGGAATTATTCCGGAACAAAGGAAATGAAACCTTTACTGCAAGAACATTGATCTTAAGATCAGTGAAATTCAAGTGTACTTTGTGACAATAATTACTTTACCCTGCCTTAGACATTTTGTTACTTCTAAAGGCAGATGTTAATTTAAGCACTAAAGACAATGTTTTTCATTGGCAAAATTCAGATAGTTATGTAATGAATAAAAATCGGAAAAGTGATTTTGTTTTTCTGGTCTTTGCAATCACAGAGGGAGGAAACAAAGGGAAATGTACACTTGGAGAATGATCTTGCATGGGTAGGAAAATATTACAACTAGGAGAAAATTTAAATTGTAATCTTTGGATTTCATATCATTTGATTTTCATCATCTCACTACATAAATGTCCCACACAGATACAGACACATATACACACATGCACATGGTTCTAAAAGTGATAATTGACAAATAGCAAGAACATTATTTGATGTATCATACATGTAAGTCAAGCCTAAAGCACTCTTTTTCTGAAATAGACTTAACTCTAAGTTCGTAAGTGTTCAAGGCCACACCAAACAGTTCATAATAAAAATTATAAGACAGAACATTCTATCTGTATTACATAGCTTGCAACCATAAATGTTCTAGTAGACCACGGAAGACGGTAAGAGACGGAAAGTGATGGCTAGAATGAGCTGTGTGAAGGTGAGTTCAAAAGACTGCATAGAAGCCATGTCTCTTCTGTGATTGGCACACAGAAAGTAAGATGTATGACCACCTTAGCCCCATTTCTCTCAGAATAGAAAGACTTTTGCCAAATTCTTAGTAACGTTTAATCAAAATAATATCTAGCATGCGTTATAGAAAGTATTGAAATAGCATAAGTAAATGAAAAATGATTATCAATAGTAATCTTCTAAGTGAATAAAACTAACAACTTGAAATATGAATGAGGACTTCTTAGGAAAAGGAAATTTTGCAGCTATAAAAGAACTACACACTAATTTTCAAATATTTTAGCTGAGTATTTGAGAACTTTAAAGACAGGATAAACAGAAGAATGATTTTTTTGGGGAGTATTAAAAGTACCCATGACCACTAGTAATGACTTTATATAAAACAGTGCTTTACAGAAAAAAAAAAAGAATAAAACCTGTCCACTTGAATGACTCTAATCAGATTTTTATCACCAAGGGCCATTTACAAACCTAGTGAGTAAGCTGGAGATTTAAGAATGAAAAGTCTTCTTTGCAATTTGATGCTTAACAATATAATCAAGTGACTTCAAATAAACTAACTGTTCATGGGTGTCACGTCACTGTTTAAACAACAAGGGAAATTATTTCTTATCACAGAGAGATATTGGTGACCGTAACAGATACCAAGTACACAATAACCACAAAACAGTAATTTAGTCATATGTAGAAGCAAAGGAAAAATGAGCTTAAAGCCACAAGCAACTGATTGATCTCTACAAGATTTAAACTTTTGTAGAACCTGTGTCTGATTATGCAAGCAATTCTTGTCCGGATGCAGCCAGTTGCTTCAGGTGTTGGGTCAGGTGTGTCTGATTAATAACACATGCAGCTGTGGAGAGCATAGTCTAGCTTTCACTACTCCACAACAGTTGTGATACATTTTGAGTCCTCTTTCCTTACTATCGTTCAATGTCTTCAACTTGTACAAGAATCTACAGTGACTGAAGGCCTATTCATTCATTCATTCATTCATTCATTCATTCATTCCTTTATATTTTAATTAGTTTCTTTTGAGTCTCATTAGGAAGCTTCATCTGGCTTCAATACAAAAATTCTGTCTTTGTTACAAGATTACTGTATTACAGGCACATGCAGAATAAGTATGTGAGTGTGTGTGTGTGTGTGTGTGTGTAAAGCTGCATTTTATATATTAAATGAGCAGAATGCTTTAATCATATTTATAAATGAAAGAATATCAAATTTATAAAATAATCTTGATTCTAATTTTTTTCAGTTGTAGTAATTATTAATTTACTTAAGAGACATCTCACTTAACTATCTTGTAATGGATAAAATTATTGTTTATCTGACTCCAGAGTCCTATTGACTTACATTATACTCACAGGTCAATGTATGTCTCAACCCGTGACTGAGAAGCTTTATTTGGAATGGTTGGTAATGAATACAGTTACGCAAAAACTGAGTAAAGACAGAAAATATGAGATTGCAGAAGGCTCAGCCCTGAAGGAAACATATATTTCACCTCCCTATCACTTTCACACAGCTCAGGGATAATTGGAGAAGGTGCAGACAGAATGTAAGAGGCAGAGGTGATGAATGACTACAAGGAAGCAGTGTCTCCCGAATATGTCTGAGGAGCTAGCTGCAAGGATGAATTCGCAGAGCTTGAGACAGCACGCACCAATGTTCGCATGCACAAATCAGACCAAATCCCAGCTCTGAGGTGGTAGTTGGCCATGAAATCTCATTCCAAGCCATGGCATTATTGGCTATTGTTAGTTCATGGGAGACTAAAACACAAGATTTTTTTCTGAGAGTGTAACCCCTGGTAAGTTTGCCATACTACAGTGGAAGATTACACATTCAAGAATACTGGAGAAGCACAAACTGATCTTCATGCAATTAAAAGAAAAAGGACACATATTTGGATGAGTAGAAAGGGGGAGAGAGATCGAAAGGAATTGAGGGAAATTATAAATATTATCAAAACAGGGTATATGAAACTTTCAAAAATAATTCATTTCTAGTTACTCTTTATAGCAAAACTACATAAAGCCAAAATCTACAACTCTCTAACTGAAGTTCAAGATTGCACCATTTTACTACAATATAAAACAAAATGAAGATGTTAAAAGTATCAATCTTTAGAAAATGTATTTACTTAAATACACCATGAATTTAAACTAACACAATGTAAGTAGTCTTGCGAGATCCAGATGCTAAAGGCATGTTGTGAAAGTGCATTAAATATGACTCTAAAATAATTTCACAAAATTGTAATCATAATGGTTATCAAATATTTGTAAAAGGCAATGGGTTTTCATGCTTATCGTTTTAGGAACATCTTACTGAAGAATATATGAAACTTACCCAATGCTCAATTCTAAAAACATATATTCAAGCAACATTGTATAGAATAAGGAGCTTAAATTTAGGAATTTAATACATATATGCACACAATAGCAATTAGTAAAAAAAAAAAAAAAAGCCATGAACTTGAGGAAGGGAAGGGTTGTGATGATAGGAGAGTTTCAAGGGAAGAATGGGAAGGAAGGAATGTTGTAATTGTATAATAATCTCTAAATTAAAAGAGGAGACTATGTATACATAACTTAACTGTATACAAGAAGCCATAGAAAATTTCTTCTATAAATGAAGAACATCTTCATTATTGCTTACTGTTCCAAGTTAATTCAAAAATTACTAACTATAGACTTCAGAAATAGAAGCAAAAGCACAGACATATAAAAATAATCCCAAGAGTTAATGACGCAAAGTCAAGGCAGATGTTAGCATTTTTAGAAGTAAATTCTAAGGGAGAAAACTTGAGATTTCTCTCTGTACCTGAAAAGGTCACTTCCATTTCCTCTATATCTTATGCTATGGTTTTTGTCTCTTTCCAATGAGAACAGAACAATAGGTTTTAGATATGCAGTCACTCATATGTGACTGTAAGTGTCAGCCTAGAAAGAGCGTCACAATTCTGTGCATCAGTACCTCCTTTGTTTCCTCTACTTGGCTCTGCTCACTGTATTGTTCTCCTTCCCAGTGACTGCATCTACAATCCTCTACTCGAAGACTCCATCATTTTCTGAAGCACATTTGTCTGTATGAGAGAGTATTCATTAAGTTTGCCAATAGAATGCCAACATGGTTGGTGTGAAAGGCTGCCAAGCAATTAACTTGTTCATTCAGTAATTCCCAAAAATACTACCTGTATTGATAAGGTCTTTTACATTCTTAATTAAATCAGTTGTCAAATTATATTTATTGTCTTCAGAAAGCTCATTAAAATGAAATAAAATTTGAGAAAAATCATCATTGTCACTGAATGTCATACACATGCATTATGTACTTCTTGAATAAATTTTCATTGCTAAGATATTGCTATGTGTGTAATAGGTTTATAAGCTTTTGACAAAATTTTGCTTTGCTGGACTGGCATATGCAACTGAAAGTTTAACAAAATAAATTAATGTTGCTTACATAGACATCAATGATGAGCTTTACAATGAGTATTCTGTTTTGAACAGAATAAACAAATGCATGGATCATACTTGATACCTGAAATCATCAGGTAATTTTGTAGATAGTCTCTGGTTTGGAATGTATAGGTATCAGGGATTTTGTTGTTTGGTTTGCAGTTTCTTTGAGTAGTTTTTCATAAAAATTATACTTCGAGAATTTTATACATACATGCAATTCACTTTTTGCCTTGTCTCTTGGTTGTGTTGTATAAGCTAAATTTTCTCCCAGTGCTCATAAATAAAACTATATACTGTAATGTGTAGACATTATAAATTCTTGATTTGAAATGCATTATCTTTCAGAATTTTATTGCTGACCATTGCCAAGCAACATTTGAACTTCTTTGAATACCTAGAATATGCTAGATGGTTCTTTCTTTGAATTCATAATGCTTTCTATGCTTATATTGACTTGTAGAAACTACAGGTTCTTTTCTTGTCCAGGCTCTGAGAGGATCTGGTAAGGATCTCACGGAAGTTTACAATTCTGGGAGTGTTGCTGTTATCCAGCAGGTGTTAAATAAAGCTTTCCCATGTAACTTGTTTCATGGAGAAATAAATTGATGGACTAAAAATAGACTCAAAAATATATAAAGGCATATTTTCCTGAGAGCACTATTTAAATCAAACAATATTTATCTTTTAGAGTGCTCTTTCTGTGATCACATATGAGATGTCTCCTCATGGTGTGAATATTTGCAAATCCCATCTACAGTGCATCTGCTGCCTTGGTCTTTGAGTTCAATGATCAGATTCCTCCCATGTTAACAGGCAGGACACTTTAATTGACAGGTATATTGAAGTCTCCTAACTTAGTCACTGGAATACAGCAATGTTTTATTTTTTTCATCTTTCATCAAAAGAAGAGAAAAGTTAATTGTGAAGTCACACAATTAACTCCCCAGTTCGTGAAGCTTTTATTTGAATTACTACTATTCAAATTGATGTTTATTTTGTTTAGTGTTTTTTACTGTAAGAATTTGCTCTCATTGTCTCACTTCCCAGGTAGTTTAAGAGTAAAATATAAAATGTAAATTAGTAAAATTATTACTTAAATCATAAAAAACAAAAAATGTGCCACTCTCTGATACATACGAAGGAGATTCAGAAAAAAAATAACTAGGGTATTCTTATGAAAAGCCAAAAACTTTGAAAATTTGAAAACAAAGAAATTACTAAAGAAAAATATTTCATGATTTTTAAATGTTTTGAATGAAGTACATTTTTATGCATTTTTTTCTGAATGAAAAAATTTAACCCAGATCAAATTTACTTAGTAAGAACATTTTCCTAGGGATTGAGATTGCTTAAAAATAAAAAGATACTTCATAATAGTATTACCACAATTTTCTTAAATTTTTATCCATGTATCATGTATCCAAATAAGGAAAATGGTTTTAGTCTCACATAGTATCTTCACAATATACATTCTCTCAACTCAGCTATACCCTAGGTGGAAAAAAAATACCCTTCAGCTAGTCCTATTGACTGATGAAAAACAATAATTAGAAAACTTTAAAGTCTTCTTTACACTCTAGATAAAATTAAGCATAGCATGTTCACATTCTCCTGTTAATTGGCCTTTAAAACACAGTGAAAATGTAATAGCCTATTAGATACCTTGGTTTGATTGTCTTATTTTTTTAAATCTACTTCTTGAACTATATCAATTTAAACAACATATTTTTTTTTATTTTATGTCTTTGAGTATCTTGCCTTCATATATGCATTACACTACATGGTTATCTGGTGACTGCAGATGGACAGAGGAAGGTGTTAGATCCCCAGGAACTGGAGTTACAGAGAGTTGTGAGCTGCTGTGTAGCTGGATCTGAACTCAGGACTTCTGAAAGAGCAGCCAATTCTCTTAATCACTGAGCCATTTTTTTTTTTTTTAATAAAAACCAGGAGTAAATACCACTCACCCAGACTAGAAATCAAAGAATATATTATCATATCTGAATAATAATTTATCTAGTATTTCATGTTAGACAATCATGTGGAAATTTTTAAAAGGACCCATTAGTCTGTGGAACCTACCCAAAACAATCAGACATGAAGGCTCAAACCAGCAATCCCAGCATCCCCAAAGTGGATGAGGAGAGGTTAATCATGAAAATTCCTCAGATGTTCTCAGGCCAACTAGTTGAAGTATGTAGCATAGCAGTAAACAGAGATACCCTGCCTCAAGAAAATGAAAATGAGAAAATTGACTTCTGAAAGTTGTCTTCTGGCCTGTACACATGCTTCATGGCATGTGAGCTTGCATACTGACACATACACAGGGACAAGCACATGCACACACACACACACAAACACACACATAAATGTAGACTCTTTTAAATAACTAAGTTTTTAAAAGAGTGCTTGCAGATTTTGCTACCCTTATATTATAATCTTAGGTATAGAAACTATTTCATGCTGGGTCCTTTATAGAATGAATAAGATTCTATCTCCAGTTTTTAGAAATCTGATCCCCAAAGCTGGCATTATTTACAATTAGATTTTATGAAACATATCATCAGCCAACGGTCTTGTAGACTCCACAATGTGTAGTTACTCTTTGACAACTAAGAGCATTTAAACATTATTTTTTACAATCTTACTTTGTGGTGAATATAATACATAAGTACCTCAAAAATTAATATTTCTTTCCATAATTTTTCAATTGGCATTGTTAATGCTACAGCCATGTTCCTTCTATGAAATCCAATTTCATGACAAGACTAATCTGTATCTCTTGCTTCCTGTAGAACTCCAGCTTTAGTATGAATAGCAACTAACTCTTTTATACATAGAAAACTGAACACACTCTCTTCAGATCTATTATACAAATGCTTCATCTAAAAACTTCCTCCATGTTGCTTACTGAGGTAAACATTGTGTTATGGTCTAGATGCTACAACTGTTTTCAGTATGAATTTTATCGTTGTTATTGTTGAAAATACTCCAAATGGCCATTAGAGCTTAATTTTATAGTTTAACAATGTTAATGTATTTTGTGAAATGAAATGAGGAATTATAAAATATGATGAAATATAGCTACTAAACTGTAAAAAATAAATATTAGCTAAAAGGATCAATCATAGATACATGGATGGCAGCATGAAATAAAATTAATGATGGAAGGGTGATAACTAGCAAGTGCATTTTGATACACAAAGCACAATAAACAGAGTAAATAAAGAATGCAGAAGGTAGGTGATACAGAGGAGAGTCAGCAGAAGGTAACCTGAGTTTTGGTTTGGATGGGGCAAAAGATCTGAGTTAATGGCATTGAAAAGAAAACTAGAAAATTGTAAGAAAAAAAAATTGCCTGAAAACAAAATGAAACAATTTTCACTGTTAAAAAAACAGTATGATATATCCTCCCTGAAAAATTTATCACAGAAACTACCAACCACATTTTTGTTATATGTACTCCAAAGAGATGAAATTAGCACGTGCCAGATGTCTGTAGTACATGTTCACAAGCCTTATGACTAACTAGTTATTAATCCTGAATGTCTGTCAATGAATGAGTGGATAGGGAAATGTCGTAAATGTACATAGTAAAATACTCTTCTGTCTTAAAAAAATAAAATTTCTGTCGTTTGTGATAGTGTGGGAGAATCTTACTCTAAGCGAAACAAACCAGCCACAACAAGATAAATGGTAAACAGCAGCCATTTTTCTCAGGGAATCTAATAGTAGCACAAAGAAGCAAGCAGTGGGAGATGGTGGTTGCCAAAATCCAGGACTGGTGGAGGAGCCACAGACAGTGTTGATAGGTAGAGAGTAAATATCCTAAAGTAGATAAGACAAAGAAGGCTTAATGTTCTGTTTTTACATCAAAATCCTAGCATGCTGAATATAGATAATCAGGAATACATCTAATTTTACTAATGCTAAGAATAAATTTCCAAAGTTCTAATCACCAAAAGTTATGTGTTTAAGGTATAACAATACCGACTACCTTAAATTTACTATTTCACACCATATTAAAAGGTATAGCACTACTTTATGCTCCCATCATGCATTCCCCTATAGTGAAACATTAAAAATAAACAAAGTGAAAACTATCAAAAAAAATCTGTCTGCATTTTAGAAGGAAAGATTTGATTACATTACATTCCTTTGTTTATCTCAAGACACTCTGAAATGCAGTCGTACACAGGGGTTCCAATGACAGCTACGTCATGCCGTCAGACACTGGCAGCAGCAGCAGCTCAACCAATTCAACAAAGTTTGCAGTGTGTCGGGAACAAAGGTCTTTCTATTCTAACGCACATGCACAGTCTGTGGACACACTTGTGTTTGCTATGCATGGCTCCTCTCACTGCAGTCACTTGCTGGGTTCATATTTCTTTTACTTGGGAGGATGGCTTCAGGTTAAACACTAGATTACTGCAAGTAGGGCTATTTAAAGGAAAAGACAAAGTTTCATTTTGTTGTTGTTATTTGAGATTTCTGACACCCCCAAGACCACAATCTCGAATGCTAGACAAATGTCCTAAATCAGAGCTCTGTCCACAATCCCCTTAATATTTCCCGCACAAAGCAATCTGTAGAGCACATCCATTGTATTTGGGTTAAATTTGGTTTGAATTTGCATCAAGTTCCCTGTTACCTGCAATGCAGTTAATATGTTATAAACAACTGTGGCCATGAATGTTCGTTGTTGCCAGATAGTAATGAGAAATCACTGAGCAAGTAAAAAGTGCACCTCGTTTGTGACTGCCTACCTGTCTCCATATCTGATTTCTCTATACTACAAACCTATATCTTCTACCTTCGAAGTGTGGAATCCCATGCCCTAGAACAATTTTGTAAGCCCTGGGTTATACTTACAGCAACACAGTGGCCCTAATGCTCAAAGAAACTATGTTCTCACGGTGGCTTACCTTTCTTGAGACTCCTTTCAAGTGGCAAAATTAACCTTCTCTTTTAAATTGCATCCACCGCTCGTTTTTCTGTTTGTGTGTTTCTCTGCACTTTGGTTACCACCGCCGGCTTGTTCTCTCTTTATAGGTCCTTTTATTCTCTACGGGTATTTTGTTCTTTTCCATTGTGGGGCTCAGCAAGGGTAGCATTTTGATATGATGTTCTTACTGGACTGTTTGGAGGAGGCGTTTGCAGTGTTCTGGGTTAAGTGCATTTGCTGTGAGTGGCTGCAACAATTCCTTTCTTAAGGAATCACACTTAGCCTCGCTCTCTTTTCAGCAGTGGGGTGCCTTTTCAGGAAAAGCTCACTATCTGGCATATGGAAAACTAAACTATTTGTCCTGAAAATTTGTAGCTTCTGAGGACTTTGGTGGGCATCCACTGTAAACTCAGTGAATTGGAAATAACAGCTCTCTCTCCTTGCATAAATGGACAAAAAGCCTGAGAAATAATTCTATGCTAATCACAGCAAGTTAGCCTTGAATGCTAATGACAAGGAAAGATTCTAACTGACATCAAGCCCAAGGATTAGTAATAATGATATTATCGTGGATTAGAGAGTGTCAATATTTTCAGGTCTTATTAAAACATGATCTCTACTGAAAGCAGAATAACTTAAGTTTCTACCCTAAATTGTGATTCTCTGATTACCGACTTTTTATTCTTCACGTGTTTTTTTTTGTTTGTTTGTTTTTCATTGTTTGTTTTTGTTTGTTTGGGATTTGTATGTGTTGGTGGTTGGTGGATGAGTTGGTGGGAGTGGGTATGTATGAGAATGCTTTATTGTGTTGGTTTTATTTGTAGGGTGTGAGGCAGTAAGGGATTTTGTTTTTTGGTTTTGGTTTTTCAGATAGGGTTCTATGGTTCTACACAAGTATGGCTGTCCTGAATCACTCTATTAAGATAATGATGGCCTTGAACTCACACAGATCCTCTTGCTTTTACCTCTCAAGTGCTGGGATTAAAGGCATGGGTCACCACACTTGGCCCTATGTAGGTTTTTGTAGTATAAGAACTGAGTATAAACACAGATATGTAGTCCAGATACATTGCCTAACAATATCTCATCTTCAAAACTGAACTCAAAATGAATTATTTTATCTTCCATTCAATTGTCACACATCCGTTTCAAAGGTGTATCACTGCACAGATCCTTGCCTAAACGGTAGAAATAGAACTGCATGATAACATGGTATGCTATATCCCAATAGTTGCTCAGATGGATAGTTCCTTCTTTGCATCTCTGTATTTATTTAGGGGGAGATGCCATGGCATATATGTGGAGGTCAGGTGAACACTTAAGAATCTGGAAGTTGGTACTTTCTTTCTACCATGTGAATTCCAGGAGTCAAACTCAGGTAGTCTGGCTAGATAGTAAGCACCTTTAAGTCATCCTGTCATTCCACCAATAACTTCTTAACTAAACTATTACACAGGCACAAATATTATGCATCTTCAGAGTCACAGATGCTTGGAAAGAATAGTTTATGTGCTAAAGGATCTTGCATAGTGTTAGAGCACTGTACCAGATGAACATACTCCTTGTGCATTTGCTGTGTAGTCCTGTACACACATACACAAAAACATCTTAATGATTATGTTCAAAGGCCAAACAAAATGCATCTTCTAATAAATGACAATATTTCTGGCTTTGAGTAAGTTTCAATTAAAATAAATGGTAGCCTCAAACAAGGAATGATTAAGATGGCTTCATTAAAGGTGTCTGACATACTTGTCTTGGCCTTTATGGAAGAGAGATCCAGAGTAATAAGACCAGAACACTACAAATCGCATTGGTTTCAATGTGCATAAATGATAAACTCCAGAGAAAACTCAGGAACTTAATCAGCCCCTAATCAATCTAACATAGTAACTTCACAGTCTCTCTCTTTGCCCTTTCTGTATTTCTCTTTCACTACTAATGAGCACAGCTTAAAATGTGAATCTAGAGAAGGGAAAAATGACAATTGTCCTATGCCTATGGAGCAATAGAAATGAGATCATCAGTGGGAGGAAGGGATGGTGGTTCCCATCACAGGAAGCATTTGTCTAGAGCATGCAGCTGTGCACCTTCCACTGCTGGTGCCAGAAGCGAAGCCAACGAGACCATGATGACCAAGTTTTGAGAATACCAGCACAAACTTTCAACTTACAAACTGACATCACGTCATAGGACAGTGTAAAAAGCAAGACATATTTGGTTTGGAATATTTGTCCTCAACAACAACTGAGAAAAGAAATCCACATGGAGTCATTCATCAGCCTAATCTTTCCGAACACTAGAGGACATTTCCTTTCTTTTATTCAATTGTTTATTATGTCAACCTCATGCAACCATCGAGAAAAAAAAATTTTCCACAGCTTGTAAAATAAAATTACTTAAAAATCAAACAAGACAAAAAGAAACCAAACCTTTCAAGTTTTCTTGTTATCTTAAGATCACTAAATTTTAACTACATAAGTTAATCAGAATTAATTACAAGTAAGCATTATTATTTACAAAATGTTTTGCTAGCAATAGTGACCTGTTTGACCTCTTTTATTTTTATAGCAATTATTAAACAGTGCATATGTTGCTTAAAACTTCTATGTTGCATTTATAATGGATAGCTCCTTGCACAGTGGAAATATGTGCTATGATTAATTGGTCTTTCTTCTTCAATAGTATTTGGAATAGAAATAATTTATTATATTGGAAAATAAATATCATTTAAAAGATATTTTAAATAGCATGTAAAATGTGTATACTGTTATACTTTCAAAATTTCTGATTATCAAGCAATGAAGGCAATCACCACAAAAAGATATCAAAAGTGGGTATGTGTACACATGTATAGTTTAGAAAATATATTTAAATGGATATATTAAAAACTTTTTCTAATAAATGAAAAGAATTATACATACTCTGCAAAACTTTTAAGCATTAAACAACCACTTAATTTAGAAAAACCACAAGCTTGTTAGCAAGTGCAAATCCAGTGGGGGAATTTTTAAACATAAGATGAATGAAGCTAGCCAGCTGTTTTACAATCATCACTCTCATAATCATCACAATGACCCAAGCATGAGAAGTCCTTGATACACATTCCAGTTCTTTAATAGGTAAAGCTAGTTGTTGGACGTGGAACTCCACAAACAGACATGAATGTGCAAAGGGAATGTGGAAAGTAAGATGAGCTTTGTTTTAATAGAAAAGTAAAAAGAGTCAATATTAAGAGGCTATCTTCTGTAAGATGCTTAGAAAACAAGCCTAGATCGGACTCTTTAGCCTAGCTGGGTTAACCTACGGAATGTCAGTAATGTAAAGCTTGTATAATGATATACAAGTAAGTACATGGCTGGTAACGATGAACAGACAGGGGTTCTGTAGATAACAGCACTGTGCATGATACAAAAGATGCAGCATTAAATTCTCAATGAAAATGAATGTAAATCTCCCTTCAAGCATTGTCAGGGGTCTTAATAAAAGAATAGAAGTGATAAAAGTATATAAAACAGGTGACAGTGCCCTCTTGAGGATGTTATTGAAACCTGACACCAGCATCCCTCAAATTCTACTGATAAAACTGACATTCCTACATGTAGCACGGAATCACTGAGCTTCATTTTTATGATTTTAGGGAAAAAAAAAACCTCACATCTTATAAAAGAACTATCAACACCAATTCTTCTAATGTTCCTTTCAAGTGCAGCCTGTGGAAGAATAATACTATGGCCCAGGTGGAACAGTTTGGGTGTCAGGAATTAGGAGACAGGCATGTTACAGTAATTGGATACACAGAGAAAGTCCTGCTTGGTACTAAGGATTTCAGCTAAATATGTGCTACTAACATACATCTCTAAGAAACTGTTAGAAAATCAGAAAAAAAAAATTGACAAAGGCTTCTAAATGCTGTCATCATTTGAAAGAGCAGCCACGCCCTCTAGCACACCATGACATCTCCCAAGTAAGCAGGTAATGGCCAGGCTTCTTGGTGAAGCTTCTAGTTTATGTCCACATCCTGGAACGTTTATGCTTCCCTGGCTCTTCGTGTTTGGCCTGAAAACACCCACAATCCAGTAAGCTCCTAGGCAAAGATTCCATGGGATGCCCTTTTAAACCCTGACATTACTGAAGCTTTGCCATCACATAAAAATAAATAATCCCTGTAATAATTTTGATCTAGTCTCCAAATATTCCAAACAAAAAGAGAAAAAAGAGATTCACCAAGAAAGCAGCACAAGTTTTATCATAAAGTCAGACATTTACAGATAACATCTTAGGGAATAAAATAGCTAACATTAACACATCAAGCGAATAGAGAGTCAAATTGCTTTTCTTTCATAAAGATGTAGAAGGTTCTTTGTCACCCCTGAGCTGGGATACAGTCAGATGGTGCCTTGAATTTATGCATTCCCTTCATGACAGTTTTGCCTTCTGAAATCTCTCTATGGTGTGAATTTCTTCCAGGATACAGAAGAATGGTGAAAAAAGGCAAAAGCAGAAATAGAGAAAAATGAAGGGAAGTACTCAGTGAAGACACTCTAACTCTAACCGTTACTATCTAGACATTTAGCTGAGGGAAAGTAAAGGAAGACCGAAACAACACCCCCTATACCCTGTTCATTTGTCTCAGCTCAAGAAAAATTCACAAATACATTTCCTCATTCTCCCTAAAGGATCAAAAGCCCAGTGGATCTTGAAGTTATTTTCCATGCAGTTATTTTACTAAAAATAACCAGTTAATTATCTTCATATTCTTATAATTGTTTTTAAGATATCAAATTATATTACTATGAACACTCAATTCTTTTGTTTGCTTTACTGCTTAGCAGTTAGTAATAACTGTCATATGGAAGGATGATAGTAATTTATTGTCTTATGAGTATTATGTCATTAATGTGTTTTTTAATCCATAAAAGGTTCAAAATGGTGTCATTGACTTTTTAGAATGAGGAAATGAAAAAAACACCAATCAACAAAATATCAAATCTGAATCCATGTTTATAGATTCTCATAGGTGATAATTATGCACAAAAAGACAAGAAATACAATGTTCATGTAAAACAATAATTTTAATACTAGTGTCTACTGTGAAGCTAAGCATATGTGTAGGTAAACAAAAGTTGTGTCTGCTTTTATGGGCTTGCATAAAATCTCTAGAATACTAGTTTGTCAGTCTTGAGAATGACTGTCTCTCTGCACAGCTGAATTTCTTGCCACCGTCAAATGTGGCAGCTGCTATACTCATAAACCTCTTATTCTTTTGTCTCAATGGCAGACATAACTATTACTTATCTGTTTATTTATTTAAATAAGTAGACATCTTCTATCACAGAGAATGTCACCTTCACACAAGAGTTTAACTTGAAGTTGTCATGTTCCCCTTTGCTCTCTCAGATCAAGTGTCCTTAGGGTCACTTCTAAGAATCTCTATTTTCTGCTCCTACCCAAATTCCTCCTCTTTCCATTTAATTCATACCTTCACCATCTGATAGAAGTAGTGGAAATTTACAGAGACCCACTTTGTAAATCAAATAGCCCCAGGACTCTTCCTGTAGGAAGTCTGGAAATTACTGTGACAAGTGTGAAGTCCCTGGCTTCTGTTCCTGCTTTTCCTTTCAAACTTTCCTGAGAGATAGTGTCCACTGAGACTCTACCCTCCCTCTGCACTAAGCTTATTTATTCTCCATAACATTATTTTTCCTGTTCTTCTCTTAATCTTTCTTAGCAATGTCATGGCTTCAAATGTAACTTTTATAAAAAAGGATCATCCATCAATACATTTTTAAATCATGTTTGTATATGACTCAAAATCTTTATCCCTTGTGAATGCTCATTTTTCTGTTCATCTTCGCACTTTTAAAATATTTCAAGAACTTCAAACATTTAATCTAGGCTGGGTGTGCTTCTGCACTCCTTTAATCCTATGGCATATGAGACAGAGATAGGTAGATCTATGTGAATTGGAGCCTAGCCTGTTCTGCAAAGTGATTCTGGGTTATCCACAGCTCAAAGGTGAGCCTCTGTCTCACAGAGAATTAATAAAATGAAAGAAAAACAAACCCAGAACAAAACAAATTTACACTTAAATCAATACATCATTCAAAAGTCTAACTTGACTTCTCTGTTCTTTTACAGTTGACAGCTCCAGTCACACCCGCCATAGGTCACTACACCAAATTCCCCACCACATTGTTAGCATTCTAGGTAAATCCTCTTCACTTCTTGTGCTGCTAGTCTCTTTCACATATACTAGCTTCACCACAGAATATTTTCAGAGTGCCTCCTGTTCTTTTCTTTCACTTCAATGTGTTGCTTTCAGATTGGTCTTTCAAAGGTGAAAGTACAATATATCCCATACAAAGCTGAGATCCTATTCTTTATCTAAGTTAGAATGGACACCTGTCCATTTCAGTATTTTGCAATGTTCTATACCCACCCATCCATACTGTATTATTGAGTGACAAGAGTTGAGTAGTTGGTTTTTGTTTTCTTTGACTATTTCCCCAAGCTATCCATACCTGCTGGGATGCCATTCTGCAATGACAATATAACGACATTCTATTGTCTTCTCTTTTTACTGTTTGTATCTGTTTTCTATGCTACAGTGCTTGGTGAGAAGCCTGACACAGAAACAGTATATCTTGCAATGGTGCTAACTTCTTTTTGTGTATTATTTTGTTGAAAATGATTTCCTTTTTCATCTGCTCCACTGAATATTGTTTTACTTCCCTTGTGGCCCTGAGATCGCTATTGTAGTTTACTATATCTAATTTACTTTGCTGTTATTTTTCTCTTGCTTAGAGGTAAAATTCTTGAGGTTAACTTCCATATATCATGATCCTTTCCCAAGGCTTAGTGTTTCTCTACAAAAATAATACACTGAGCTCTAACAAATGTCCCTTTACTTGAAGCAATCTGAATAAGCTGTTCATTAATATCCACACATACAGGAATTCACATAAACTTACATGATGGTTTGGAATTATTGTTATAAATTTCTTCATCACAAATGTAGTCTCTATGTTTATGTGATTAATCTTCAATGTATCATGGAAAGATCCAAAAGAGATTAGACTTTTGTTTCAGGCAAAATATTATCGTTGGTGTTTGTATATGTAACTGCCTGACTCAATATCATGACTTCAGTGATTTAATAGCTATCCATGAATACAGTGTTAATCATTGTTATCCTATCTTAGTTAGGAAACCGAAAAAATGGAAAATAGAACAATGGCCAGCACAAATAAAGAAATGAATTAAATGAAGCCAGGGAACATGTGTACATGTTTAAGAGTGAGTGCTGCACACTACATCATGGAGCAAGGCTGCAGATTCAGCTGAAGGAAACCTTGGTGCTTATTGTGCTGAACACTGACTCTCTCAACAGCCTGTCAATCAGAAGTACCAGTAGCCTGCTGCAGAGGGAATGCTGCTTGGATTCACATGATTACCTTTATGATTAACTTTCCCACCCTCGTTGCTGCCATTTGTTCCCTGTTGGACCCAAGTCTCCCAAAGGAAAAAAAAAATACTCAGTTCCGCGAGTGGATTTTTAAATCCTCAGTCTGTTCTATACCCTTTAGACAGGATTTATTGATTCTAAGAGATATTAAAACATGCTTTGGGAGAGCAACATTATCATTTTAAGAATAAGCCAACTCGTTTGGTGGCATTTCTCTAGCTTTAACATGAGGCACAGGAGGCTGCATATTGATTTGACTAGAGTGCTGTATGAGCAAATTGGGACAGCTTGTTTGAGGAGAAATTACTGTGACCAAAAGAAAACGTGGGGGAGAAACCACCAATGCAATACTAACTGAAGCAAGTTACTTGTCTCTCCTTGCAAGACTGTTCAAGTCAAGGTTGTGGCCTGATTTACCAGTAAAATGTGCTGCACTCTTTGAAGCTTTGTCTAGAATTGTACTGCTTCCAACAATCAGGAGTCTGAAATTTAATTTGTTTGTAAAATCAGAAACTGTGAACATAAATAGATGTGGATTTCAACATGCTAAATAAGAGATGGATACTTTTTTCTGGGTAGAAGAATGCAAAATAAAGTGAAGCATCAAAAAAAAAAAAAACCAAACAAAAACAAAACAAACAAAAATCAAAAGAACATTATATTAGTTGTATGAATCATCTTTCCAGCATTATAATGAAACAACTAAAACAATTAACTTTAAAAGAGAGAAGTTTTATTTAGATCATGGAGTTGGAAGCTCCATCCCAGTATTAGTTTTGGGACCTCAAGCAAAACTGGAATGTCAGAGTAGGAATGGACAGAAGAGAAAAACATTCACACTGTGAATCAAGAAACGAAAAGGGGATGAAAAAAGCAGGGTACCACATTCCGTCTAGGGATTTATTTTTTACTGCCAATGCTCTGCTTTGACCACATTTCTAAAACTGTAGGATAAACTTTCTCTCTGAAGTGTTGGTCTGGGTCTAGAACAACTATGGCCAGGCTTTCTTGTATCAGTCTATTCAATTTCCTAGTTTTCTTACCATCCTTATTTGTTCTCTACACTTAAAGCAATCCCTACACTACTAATTTCTGCCCCATGGAAGAATGATGAGGAGAGAACCAAATGATGTGTAAATATTCTCTGGAACATATTCTTGAATGACCATGTTTGTATGAAAAGATGAATAGTTCCAACCATTCAAGATATCTCTAGAACATTTATGCAGTCATTTGCATAACAAAAGGTTACAGAATCCTAACGTTTCAGTCATTGAAAATATAAACAAAAATAGCATATGATGCTTTTTATCATGGTATTCATTGATTATGATACAATAATATATATTATTTTTATAACTTACATAATATAGATAAAATAATATACAACATACTTGAGTATGAGGAAATATATGATATATATTTTATATTATATGTAAGTTATAAATATATATTATAACATAGCTATTCAGTTAGAGTAAAGAAACTTTTCTTCATGCTGAGTTTGATCTATCTAAGCTTAACCTTAATGTTATTAATAATGACTACTGTTAACAAATAATTATTGATGAATATATGTCAATAATTGAGTCAACAGTTTCATAGGTTTAGTGACTATAATTCACAAATACTTGTTAGTCAGCTTCATGCTACTATAATAAAATCATTAGATAACCAATGTAAAACAAGAAAGTTAAGGATGTATGTGGAAGAGGGCTGTGGTTTATAGCATGTTTGCATATTTGTTTGTTTTTACAGATCTGGAGATCAGATTCAGTTAAAGATACCTTTGAAAACATTCTACCTGTAAAGTGTTATTTTCAACATAAAAGATTAGTTTTGTCTCAGAGTTTTGAAGGGGTTTGTGATCTATTGACCTCACTACTGTGAGCCTATTGTAAGCTGGAAAAGCAGATTGTAGCAAAAACACTTCACCTCATAGCTAGGAAACTAAGGAGTAAAAGCATGGGGTTGAGGCCTCAGGATCCCCTAAGGGCAGATAACCAGTGACATAGAGACCTGGGAAGAGGCACCTTCTAAGCCTGGGTCAGTTCCCACTACCATTCCTAGGACAAGCATTTAACATAGGGGTCTTTGAAGGTCATCCATATACCTGTGCCACTTTCATCTCAATTCTCATAACTGTAGATGAAAACAACAAGAGTCATAGACTTTACGAAAGAGCTTTGAAGGAAAAAAAATCAACAAAGATAATATGCAAGGGGGAAGACTGGCCAATTAAAAATAAATGGCATAAAATGCTATCAGGATGGATCAGTGCTTAAGATTCTTTGCTCTCTTCCAAAAGACCTGATTCCATTCCCAGAACCACTATAAGGTGGCTCTTAACCAATTGTAACTGCAGCTCCAGGGGATCTGATGTCTTCTTAGAATCCTTGTGCATCCAAACATGTGTACACAAACACTTTCACCAATGCACATACATGTATAAATTCCAGTGTGTGTGTACATGTGCACACACACACACTCACATACACACACAGAAATAAAAGTAAATCATCATAAAGTGAAGACATTACAGGAGATAATTATAACATAATCAATTTAATTAAAAAATAAAACAGGGAATGGCGGGAAGATGTAAAGAATAAAGTATGAGAGCCTAGAGTTCTGCTGACTCCCGAGTGGGAGCACTGTCGATTGCATTACTAGGCCAGTGGAGCACTTTGCCTTGAATAGACTACAAGAATTGCTTTCAGGGGAAGACAGAGGAATCACAATGGTCTTCTCTAACTCAATTACTCTTTCTGATGTAACCAAATTCACCTCATTTATGATTAAAAGTATGTTTAGAGTACTCTGTGATTTAAATAAGTTTTTGTCTCTGTTCCCAAAAAGCAATAGTTTCCTAGCTTTTACTTTCAGTGGAGAAAAGGACAATATAACACTTAGCCAAATCCAGATTGAGCTATTTCATTACTAAAAGAATAAACACTACACACTTATAACAACTTAGGAAGATTTTTGTCTAGCCTTTCTTAAGGTTTTGTTTCATTTCCAAGCTACAAGAAACGTATAAATTCAGGCAGCATGTTCTTTGACAGTGAAAAATCAGAGGTGAAAGTCCCCTTACACTTTTTTATGAACAACTAATGATGCCTGCCAAAAAAACACTTACGACTATCAGAAATATTTTACCACACCTGCCAAAAAAATAATTACACAACATTTTGAGATTATCCAAATGTCAAGGAAAGCCTTCCACATCCTCAAGGAGCTTTAAGAAACACAGTTTAAAATAATGAACCACCTCCCATTTTCCTCTATTAAATGATTGTCTGATGTCAGATCCTTACCACTTAGTTACAGCTTAATTACACGGCAGCATTGCCATTTGGGGTACTGCAAACTACTATGATCATATGCACCTAAAACTAATTTGCATGCCACCTGCTTGTGGTTCTCAGATGCTGTCACCCACTGCTGAAACAGAGAGCAAAAATCTTATTAAGGATCAGAGATGCTCTCTGAGGTCCTATCAGATTGATGCTTCCAGAATACGTTAAAGACAAGCATATCTCTTACTGAAAGGCACGCCTTCACCATGTTTGGGGCCAAGGGAGACTTGGATTCTGAAACGTCAGTCTCCTTACAAAAAGTAACCCGAATTGTAATTTCTTTCTCCAAAAATTCTGCTTTGAAAACTCAGAAAAGCTGCTTATGTTCTCTGTCCCTGCCTCCTTGTCTCAGGGTTGAGAATACATTCTCTCACATCACAGGGGTGTAATTAATTAAGGTGCCAGTACTCTCCATCCTGTGGATGAAGGTAACAGGTGCAAATTACCATTTGAAAGAGTGATTCCTATCACCAAGGCTAACTGCTGACTAGGGAGACTTAAATCAACCCTATTTGAAGTTCTGTTATTTTTTTAAATGCTGACAGAAAAGCCACACTTACATATAGCATCTCACAGATAAGATGTGCTCCCTGCCCTCAGAGTCAGCCATTTCGAAGGAAACAGATGGTGAGATTACAGAATGAAAGTAGAAATCACAGTGGCCCTCTACCGTCCTGAAGAAGTTCCATGATAGCAGTGCAACTAAGCAAAGAAGACTTTAATACCAAGCCTTTCTAATTTCAAAAGTTTATTTGAAGTTTGTGGAAATAGTCCTGAGCAGCTAGCAGCAAGATTTTTCTTGGTTGTCCTCATTTTGAAAATGTATTGCCTATACTAGTAGGGAATTTGAAAATCAAACATTTGAACATTAGCATACACGTGATTGTTATTTACCATGATAATTATTGTTAAAAGATAATAATAAGGATAACCAATTACTTCCTTTTATAGCTAGGTAAAGTGGTGTGGGCATGGGGAAAAGGCCATTTGTGGTGAAGAGAAGCATTTTTCTGAGCCTCTAAGGATCAAGTTCAGGATGAAGTCTGATGCATCAGGACACAGTGCTAGGCTTTTGCTGGATGAGAGTAGTTTTAATATTTCCTTTGTGTATACACACATACACACAGACACACACACACACCAGGAGGTGTGGCAAAGAACGACCTGCTGGTATCAGAAGTCTTCCACAGTGTGGCTCCCCTGTAATTGAACTTCTGTAGTCAGCCTTCGTGACAATAATCTTTAGTAATGAGCCATCTTCTCAGCGTTTAACTATGCTTTTTATCTAAAAGTAACCTTAACAAAAAAAGAGCCTGAAATGCAACAAAAAAAAAGTAGGCAAATAAGTATAAAAAAAAAAATCTGTGTCTTATTTACTATTGTATATCAGCTGAATCCCAAGGAAAGATAGTATTTCATAGCAAAAAAAAAAAAAAAAAAAATCAGATTTCAACATTTTTTTCTGTAAAATAGATTGTGTTACAGGATAAAATGTTTTAGTGAGCATTTTCTTAAATGTTCAAAAATTGCAATGTATTATTCTTAAATTAAACCATATGAACACGTGTTTAAAGACCCTATACAAGCTATTTGAGATTTCCTTATGTATATGACTTCACATACAATTTATACACATGTAATTCTACAATTAGAGACCAACCCTTTTATGAAAGGTGTTTAATCTGATAAGAACAAAGGCTTCTCAGATCTTAAGAAGTTGCCTATCGTGGTGTGACACATGCACCTAATTATCAACAAATAATTTTACCAAGACAAGTAAAGTTTCTTAAGAGTTAATTAAAAGTGAAATAAATAAATATACATTTTATCTTGATTCTGTGGAGGCTGAGAAATGAAGCTAGTTATCCTACCACATAGAGTGTATACTACTTATGTACAATTAAAATAATCACAAATGTCAAAAAAACAATTAAATAAGTAATGGAGGAATATCCTGTCAGAATGCTGAAAGCCTGACACTAGAAATCCAGAACTTATCTACAGAAGCAATCTCTTTTTCTTCATAAATACACTGAAAAAAATTTGTCAGATAAAAAGAATATTTTTCTAAGCAATAACTTGAATATGATTCCAAAATTCTCTGTTAATTTTTTGTACCAAAGGGAAGAAATACATTTGAAAGGAACAAAACGCCTGTTCCACATTTGACATAATAGTTTGAATAATAAAAGTATATTAATATTCTATTTTTAGGTGAAAAAAATTCTGTTAGAATAATATCAAAAAGACAAGTAATAAGAAATGAAAATTCTTTAATCTGGCTCAAATTATGTCCATGTTTGGTTACAATGTTTCTTTGAGACCCACCTACTGTAAGCTCTTTCATATAGTCAGTACTTCCAGAGACATGTACCCCAACCCTCTCTCCACATGCCTCTAATCTCCATTCTCCTACTTGAGATGAATATTTATTCCAGGTTTGGCACTTCTTTGTTTGACTTGAGACAGAGTTTGATTAGTTATACCTTATTGGACTGATATGTAGCCCAAGATAACCACAGGACTCCTCCTGCCCAAACCTCCTAATGGCTCTAATAGTCATCATGAACCCTATAAAAGGCTTTCTGTACTGTTATGTCTGACAACTGGGCTGTGTTGTCCTGTTTTCTGGTGCTACAATATGGAGGGAAGGTTATTTAGCAACATTCATAAATACTACCCTCTAAATGTTAGCTACATCCCACCTGTTGTGACAAAGATGTCTGCAGTTACTAATAATGTTCCCAGGAGGACACTGGTAGCAAAATTTCCCACAAAGAATACCGCTGCTTAAAATATTCTTCAATGCTTTGTGAAAGCTTAGTGACTTCTGTCTCACAGGCATTAAAAAAAAAAAAATAGTTTTCCTTTGTATTATTTACTTTCCCTGTTGCTAAGATGTTTTCTCTTAAGATCCATCTCTTACACCACTTTGATGGCTATTTAAAATAACATTCTCCCCTGTGTGTGTGTGTGTGTGTGTGTGTGTGTGTGTGTGTGTGTGTGTAAAAGAGAGAGAGAGAGAAGAAAGAGAGAGAGAGAGACAGAGAGACAGAGAGACAGAGAGAGTATGTTTTTATCTTTCCATTTCTCCTCTACCTTTTTCTTCTATAGTTAAACCTTGCTGGTCTTTGGACAAGATTTTTAAGTAAGAACTTAAAACTTTTTACAAACATGTGTCGCTGAAGAGGACATTTCACCAACAAACCACAACATCCTCTCTTCAGAGTAGTAAATGAATTTTATCTTCTAAAGGCAACACATTGATCTTTATATTAAATGTGATTTTGAGCACATCCAATCTACACCTTTTAACGCAAATCTACTTGAAAGCAATGACCACATTGTTCCTATTTATATGCATGGGACCTTTGATGAGTCAAGACCTTAGAACTCTGGTTTGTTCAGAAATTATTATGTAATTTGTTCCATAGTTGTTAAAATTTTATAATATTATAATCCGCACATACTCTTGTTGGGTTTAGGTCACTGCAAATTCTGTAGTTTCTGAGAAATTGAAAATTGATTAATGTCTAAAAATCTAGAAACTAGTGCAGATGAGTTCTACTTTCTTGTTCGAAACTGAAGAATAAGCAATTGATGTTAACTTCAGTAATAGTCATGTTTCCTTTGCTCTTTGTAGATAAAATTCATTACGAAGCAAATTAGCTTTTCAATTCCTGCTGCTAAGCCATAAGTAATTGGAATTTGCTAAAACTTTCAGTCTTTTTTTATACTTGTTCTTTTCTAAGTATTAATAATTTAAAATAAGATGCAATTATGCTGCTTATGATTTTAAAAACACATGACTCAAAAATACAACTTGGCACAAATTTTGAAGAAAAAATAAAACAACACTCTGTCTCCTTGAATACGTGCATGTGCCTGTGAGTCCATGTGTGTGTTCTCATCCTTCCTTTTCACGTCCTTTCTCCTTTTCATCTTATACTTAATTCTGGCTTGTCTTTAGACAGAAGTTTTAAGTGAGAAGTTTTCTAGACTAAAGGTAGATGGGCAGATAAACACATGTCTGTCTTTATTACTTGTTAGAAAGGATGACAACCTAGTATCACATTGCTGAACTAATGTTTGAAAGGAAAAAAAGCAATGAATGGAATCTGTAATGGAAACAGTCACAGAACTCTGAAAAGAGTGACATGCTGGTGCAGTACCATTTTCAGCCTCCTCCCTGTACTAAAATTGATACATGAAAGGGTCCAGTTCACTAGCTCTAGAAACAGGCCCTAAGAGAGATAATTTAAGAGTACAAAAAAAGATTTCTGAAATGATGAAAGGCTCTGTCTTATAGGACAAGTGAATACAATTGACAATCTCGCTACTGAACACACTCTTCCCTCTCCTAAAATGTACCCAACCCAAAGAGTTAGTTCCTTCTCTCAATCACAGGGTTATTAAGAACAGCAATGCTACAAACTTAGATTGCAGTTCAGGATTGGGTGTTGGAGAGTATCAATGACAACCAAGACCTAAAATATATAATAATATATTATGTAATTAATATATAGTATACATTAATATAAGTATATTATTTATACATAATATAAAATATAAATTTTTAATTCTGCTTGCTTGATTGATTAGTAGGGCTGAAGGCTAACCCCAGAGCCTCGTGGATGCTAAGCAGGAATGCTCCCTTTGAATTACTTTACCAGCTCTTAACAGTAGTTTTTGTTTTTCAATAATCTTAGTTTATTTTTCTCTATAAGCCATCTTTTTACTATAAATATTTATGCCTAGATTAAGAGGCAACTGTTAAATCTTACATTCTTAGAATGAGCTCAGTCCTTAGAACCCAAAGTTTGGTATTCTCATTGTGTGCTTTATCTGTCTATCTGGGGATCCAGATCCAGCTTCCTAGTCACAACCGTGAATTTTGCACTATTTTACCTAGGATTTTATTCATAATATGGATATAGAGTAAATGGAAGAGGAAAAGTACAGATACAAGTGAGTCTGACACTTTCAAATGTGCAGCACAGTTCATTCTCAAAGCTGTGATTCAAGACCCCACATTATGCACAGGTGTATAATGTGTGTGCCTGTGTATATATGTGTGTGCACACACATTTGTGTGTGTGTGTGTGTGTGGTATCACACATATATGCATATATGCATATGTACTATGTGAGTGTGAAAATGCAGGCATTAAAGTTCTGTCAAGAGCCCCTAACTCATCACTTAATTAAGAACTCTCTTCTAAATGTCACTGTCTTAGATCTGCCCTAGATATCTAGATGTCTAGGACAGACTTTGAAATGAAGACTCCCATTTTAAATTTGTGATTAGTTGATTGGGCATTAACTAAAGTTGGCACAAGACCTACACGTTAAAATAAGCAGACTTAGATGCTTTTGATTTGGGCAAAGTTGCCAGTGATGAATTAATATCCTTAAGTGATTTTCTGGTCACAAATGCACATGAATGATTAGCAGCAAAAGAAATCAAGCAAGCCTTCAAAATCTAAGCTATATTTAACATTAACTGCATTTCAGCATGTGCAAGACAAAATTTTATAATAATCTCTGAAAATTACTAGTAGTGTATCAAATCACATTTCTACAGCCTCACTTAATTAGCTCTACTAGATACAGCCAGACATCAAAACAAATCAAAGCCACAGGGCAGCTGGGGCTTCTCCACTCACTGAAGTGCTTACCTTTGTGGTACAAAGATGCCTTTCCTACTTTCCTTACACCTATTACATTTGTTACAGCTTCAAGTTATCCTGAAGTAAGTGATCTTAGTAACCTTTTGTAAAATCAGTTCTTTTCACTTGAAGTGCCAGGGTGGGGGCATCCCTGAGGAGGGGGCTCCCACATGCTCAGAGAAGCAGGGGAGGGGAGGAGGGGAAAGCATTGTGGGAGGGGTGGTCTGGAGGGAGGCAGTGAGTGGGATGAAAAGTGAATAAGTAAAAAAAAAACTTACAATTAAATTAAATTAAATTCAGCTTTCCTTGATATTGTCTATTTCAATGAAAAACTCTGGCTAGAGGATGACTATGTTTAAAACATGCTGACAGAATCCTAAAGTGCTAAGCCTTAAACTTGGAAATATTAAAATGAAATTAATGTCATTTACCCTGTTAGCAGCATATTTCTCACATTTAAATAATGAAGTTTGAGTATAAGAAATGCCAAAAACATCATAAAACAACAGTTTTGTTAAAAATATGTACACTCCTTAAAATTTTTCTTTGCATAGTGCTGTTCGTAAGTATCATTTAACTATTTCTATGTATATAAAACCAATAATGTCATGTCACTATAGGTTATATGAGCCTTCCATGAACAGTTTCCTGTAAAAATAACTTGCTATATCAGTGAATATTTTTCTCAAGAAGATTTTTATATTTATATAATGTTTTTTGTTGCCGGGCAGTGGTGGCGCACACCTTCAATCCCAGCACTTGGGAGGCAGAGGCAGGCGGATTTCTGAGTTCTAGGCCAGTCTGGTCTACAGAGTGAGTTCCAGGACAGCCAGGACTACACTGAGAAACTCTGTCTCGAAAAACCAAAAAAAAAAAATTTTTTTTTTGTTTTGTTTTGTATTTAGAGACAGAATCTCACTTTATAATTCTGCCTGTTCTGAAAACTTCTATGTAGATCAGGCTGGCCTTGAATTCACATAGATCTACCTACCATTCCCTCTGAGTACTTGCATTAAAGGCATGAGCCACTATGTGTAGCTTGAAGACAATATTTTAAACTGAAAGTAAACCTATAGAAAGCATAATATGATCATTAATAAAACAAATATACAAAAAATGTCGTTATAGCTTGCATTCAATTGGTTAATTAAGTTTACACAGGAAACTGAAGCTTTTCCACATTAGTTAAATAAGTAATACACCAACAATAGATAACCAGAATTGATACAAGAGATTTTCCACACTAATAAAATACTATGATAAGCAATTTCAGCAGAACCAAAGCTTGATACTTAGCGATTTTGAATTCCGTATTTTAATATTATTTTCCATGTACACAGGGAACTATTAATACAAAAGTTAAGCACATGCATATGAGAACATGTATATAAGTATTTAAATTTAGGACTTCTCAGGATTTCTATAAAAATAATGTAGAATACTAGAAAGAATAATGTAGGACAGTATATCCAGCACTAAAGGGACTGAGGTGTTTGATCAGACATAAAGCAAACATCCTCACACACAGAGCACAGTGCTTTGTGTGTCCGGGTTCTAAGGAAGCTCAGCTGGTGATTTAGAGTCCTTGTAGAGATGAATTAGCTACTTCATCCAGACTTAGCAGAGAGGCAGCAAGTTGTGGCTGGTGCCCAGATTTATGTCAGCAGCCCTGGGGCACCACTTCCTCCTGAGAGCTCATGAGTTCCTATGGACTCGGTTAGAAAGCTCTACTGCAAGAACTGCATGCAATTCACTTAAAAGGAAAGCTTAGAAATAGATACTAAAGTCTTACTTTTCCTAGTAAATGCAGTGATTTTATATCCTTGAGACAATACTATTGTACAGATTGATGGTATTAGTTAATTATTAGCCAGTTTGTAGACCATCAGTAGCTGACTGCCTTTGTGACATGGTAGTAGTCATACAACATTAAGCTGGGATCAGAGAATGTGTCTCCAGAGTGAATGTATGAAGTTCTCTTTACATCTATGTTTGGCTTCCGTCATGTTTCTGTCATTCTCCAAATAAAGTCAAATAATGCAACATGAGTTCATGGCCAAAAATGAGAGAGGCTGAGAGTACCAATGGTGGGTAAGAATTTTTCCATTTCTTGGGATGCCACGGTGGCAGAATGTTGAGTTCTCTAGAAAGAATATGATGCAGGCAGAAAGGCACGTATGCTAACACATATTTGCTCACAGACACATACTCTTGCAGCTTCAAAGGGAATACATAAAAATTATGCTGTAGACAATATCTTTATACAAATTTATCATAGCATCTGTCAGCTCCATAATATGTTCATAAAACTAAGAACACGTGTCTTCACAGTATGCTCATTTTGGTATGCCCACTGTTGTTAACTTCTTTCCTGCTTGCCTGGCTGCTGTCGCTCAGATCACAGCCTCAGGATTCCTCATTACTTCACTTCTACATCAAATATGCAGACTTTAAATTTATGTCCATTGAAGGTACAACTTGAGCAGATATAGTGGGAATGACACTAGTCATAGAGGTAATGTAAAATTTCTATGATTGGAGGAAACTTAAGAAACATCTGAAAAAGAAATTTGTAGAAGGGGAGATAAGGCATGAAGTTGAGTGTTTACAACAGTCTAAAGCTGACAAAAGTTGGGTTATTAAAAGGTCTATGATAACCAAGTATGTGGTGCATGCCTTTAATGTACCACTTGGGAGGCAGATTCTGCCAGATCTCTGAGGGTTCAAGGTCAGCCTGGGTTTGAATAGGTAGTTCCAGGCAGGGTTAATAAGAGTGACTTTTTTTTTTTAAATTTAGCTAATTAATTAATTATGGAGTCCAACATGCTCAAAAGCACTGATGTAATGTAACACAGAGATATTGGTAAGTTCCTTATGTACATAAAACTGAAGGCTACTTGAAGTCATCTGGGAATGTATACACAATATTAGTTGTCTATAAAATTGATCTTATATGCTAATGATCATTCCTTTAATTTTTTCAATACATCTTTGAAATGGGAGCATTTCCACAAAGATTTTTACAAGATATTTTTGTTATAATCAAATTTTATGTGGATATCAGGAAATATATTTTACAGTATGTATCTTTATGAAGACTAGACTTCAAAAATATGGCTTGAATAATAATTCATAAGGTTCAGAACTTGTAAAATAGTGGAGAAACTTCCTTTTGTATTTGAGAGAGAACATGAACAACTTTAAAGTCACATTTGGGGCTGTGTGCAACATGAACATGAATTTTAGAGAATTTTATATAACAGTCAAATTTTCTTTCATTCATCGGCTAACTACCTATGATAATTAGGAAATAAATCATCTACTTGAAACAATCACATAGATCTTATTTGACACTTAAGGAATAATACAAGACTCAAAATTCTTATTAAGTATGATCAAAATATTTCCACAGAGTGACAAGTAATTGCTGAATTTCTCCAAATACTTAAACTCTTTGCCGGAGTTGGGATTTCTTCCAACTCTCAGTAGAACTACATTAAGAAACAAGTCACTCTCTTACTGCTGTTTGTACACTAATAGCCATTTCATTTAGCTGAAAATTAAGGGCAGATGCTATGCAAGATGGCAAAAGCAATGTGTTCTACATGCAAGGCAAATGCTCTGAATATCTTGTGAAATGTATGTTAACCTTTTCCTTCTTTTGATACTTCTTAAGAAAAAAGCTGACATCAGATTGTGCATTTCAAGAAGCCAGTCAAAAGCAGTAGCAGATATCACCATCATAAAGAGCTACAGAATTTCTCAGTAAGATTGCATATTACTTTGGCTTTAAAAGATTTTTTTTAATTACAGAAAATTAAGGTTATACTAGAACAAATGGTATGGTAATTATCAAGAACATTATATTACATGAATAATATTTGAGTATGTGTAGGGTCAAGGATTACATGAGATTACAAGAGAGTCTAATAGGTAAAAAGCACCCTGATAAGACATATTAGGACCAGGGTTTATGTATAGGCACCAGCATTGACTTTGACAATTACGTGTTCCATGATCTTCAATTACAAAATCTCCTCATCACCAAGCTCTGTTTCTTAAGTAATAATGATAAAAAATAATTATAACAGATACTGCTCAGAACACGCTCTCTTTCACATATTATATGGGGTACATTGCAGAATCTTTTCTGACTGTTCTGATAACCCTTCAGTCCCTCATTATTTTTACTATTCTAGCTTCCAGTAGGTGTAGAGGCGAAGCAAAAGAACAAAATGAAAGCCAAAGTGTAAATAATATCAACCTTGGAGGTTATTTTAAGTGCAGAGGAAATTATGTTTTATTCAACAAGTATCAAGATCCTCTGAAGTAAATTTCATTTTCCTCAAATAATTTTTTCTCACAACTCTATGACATATTAGCTTCCCAGAGTCTATTTGTCTACATGCACAGAGTTCTCTGCAGTCAGAGGAGCATCCATCCACCCAGAGAAATTACTATGTCAAATTTTAATTTCATCGTTACTAATAAGCTTCAATCTAGGCTTCTACCCAAGTGAAGGTCAAGGTCTGAGGGATTTTGACTGTGCTGCTCTGAGGCATGCCTTATTACCTTCCCTGATTTTAATTTTCCTGATCCTTTACATGCTCTGAACATTTTTTATTAATTAATTATTTTATTTATTTACTTCCCAAATTCTGCCTCCCTCCTTATTCCCCCTCACAGAGTTCTTCCCTATCTCCCTCCCTCCTTCACCACTGAGAGGGTGCCCCCACCTTCTATCCCCCACCCCTGGACCTCAAATCTCTACAGGATTAGTTGCATTCTCTCCTACTGAAGCCAAACAAGGCAGTCCTGTGCTCCATATATGCCTAAGGACCTCGGACCAGCCCTGTATGCTCTTTGGTTGCTGGCTCAGTCTCTGAAAGCTCTCAGGGTTCCAGTTAGTTTACACTGCTGAGCTTCCTCTGGAATTGCCCTCCCCTTGGTTCCTTCATTCCTTCTCTTACACTCCCATAAAGTTCCAGACCTCAGTCTAATGGTTGAGTTAGGCATCTGCATCTATCTCTGTTAGATGTTGGGTAGAGCAACAAAGAGGACAGCTGTGCTAGGCTGTTGTCTGTAAGCACAACATGGATTCTACTTTACACCAATCAGAATAGCTAAGATCAAAAACGTAGATGATAGCACATGCTGACAAGGATGTGGAGAAAGAGGAACACTCCTCCATTGATGTTGGGACTGCAAACTTCTACAATTACTCTGGAAATCAATCTGGTGGTTTCGCAGAAAACTGAAAATAGTTTTACCCAAAGACCCAGCTATACCACCTCTGGGCACATTCCCAAATGATGGTCCACCGTACAACAGGGCACATGTTCCACTATTTTCATTGCAGCCTTTTCTTAATATCCAGAAATGGGAAGCAACCTAGATGTCCCTCCATGGAGGAATGGATATAGAAAATATGGTTCATTTACACAATGGAATACTGTTCAGCTATTAAAAACAAAGACACCATGAATTTTGCAGGCAAATGAATGGAACTAGAAAATATTGTCCTGAGTGAGGTAAGCCTGAACCAAAAGGTTATGCATGATATATACTCATTGATCAGTAGATGTTAGCCAAAAAGCTCAGAATACCCATGATACACCCCACTGAACCAAATAAGTTAAACAATAAAGAACAGGAAAGTCCAAGTGAGAATGCTTAAATCCCACTTAGAAGGGGGGAACAAAATAATCATGAGAGACAGAAAGGAGGAAGAGACCTGAGTGGGGGAGAGAAGGAAGAGGGGAATTGTGGGGCAGGATCAGATATAGGAGAGACATAAGTGGGTCCCAGAGACCCAGGAGAATGAATAGAAATATGCAGCTGCTGATAGTATGGGATCTGGGGAATCTCTAGGCAGTCTCAGAGACCTGGAATGGGGTTGGCTACCAGGACTCAGTGTGGGTGACCTTAGCTGAAACACCCAACAGTGAGGATATGGAACATGAAGAGACCACCTCCAGTAGCCAGACAGGACCCCCAGTGGAGGGATGGCAAGACCAACCCATGTAGAAAATTTTCACCACAAATTGCTCCTGTCTAAAAGATATGCAGGGACAAAAATAGAACAGAGACTGAAGAAATGGCTGACCAGTAACTGGCCCAACTTGGGCTCTGAACATTTCTTAAGAGTTTTCCTCCTCCTGAGTGTGATTTCTGGGAACTTTATTTGGGATTCAACTTTCTTGGCAGTAATGTATAGGAAGCACAGACATCACAACATCTCTTTTATATTAAAACACATCAATTCTACTATAATTCTAAAATAAAATTATAGAAGCACAGCTATGGAGGCCATTGTGAAGGAAAACATGGGTCTGTCAATGATTCTGGATTTGTACGATTTTAGAATTTGTCTCACACATCATTTTATTCACTCTGCCTGTAGCTCTGTAATGAAAGGCTCTAGTTGGTCTTATTTAAGAGTAACTTTAGCATCAGACTGAGCCTGGGTGTAGGAGGAGCTAAGGTGGGAGGAGTAAGGAGAGGAAGAGGAGGAGTAAGTGAAGAAGAGGAGAAGGAAGAGGAGGAGCTGAGGGAGAGACTGAGAATGAGAAAGGAAGACATGGAGGCTGATGTTTGCTTGACTGTAGCAGTCAAAGGTAGTTGGTATATCTAGGTTAGGTATTGGCTTACACCTCTGATTGTAGGGGTATCTTGTTATTGATCATTACCAAATATATAAAGCTTTTGGCTAATCTAAGCATTAGAGTCTCATCTGTACTGAGCCCGTGTGGTTGGTGAGATGGTCCAGACACTGCCCAGCCTTGCTGAGACAGCATGGAAGATTGGCAGAGCCATCTCCCACCCTGGCATCTTGTGGGTGGCAGGGCTGGTATTTGTAGCTGGCTGTTTCTAGCTGTGGCGAGCACATGGCCTCTGGCCACATAGCCAAGCTAGGCAGAGCCTCCACAACCTAGATAGTCAGCCTGACCAGCGGCCATTTTTAAAATAATTACTACAACACCCGGGGGGTGTTAGGGGAAGGACTGAGGGAGCTGAAGGAGACTGCAACAATATCAACTAACTGGGTCACTCAGAATCCCAGGTACAAAAGCACCAACCAAAGAGTATACCTGGCTTACTGGTATCTATGAGAGGGGAGGCAGGAATGGGTGGGAGGAGGAACATCCTCTTAGAGACAAAGGAGAAGGGGGATAGGATGGGAGGTTTGTGGAGGGGAGATCTGGAAAGGGGACAACATTTGGTATGTAAATAAATCAATACAAAAAAAAAGTTAAATTTAGATTCTGGAAAAGCAAAAGAAAACATTTCCATTTCTTCCACCAATCAGTACTGATCTGTGCAGTAAACATTTGAAGAACTCCTATGAATACTAAAGTGATAAATAATACGGAGCAATATGTAGGTTTTGGAGCATCTGCTCACCTGTATTAGATTTTCATCTATAAATTAGCTCAGTGAGAGTTTACCAGCAGTGCCTAATATGAAATAGAAGGGGAACAGGGTAGTGTACCAGTAGCAACTCTCACTCTAAAAATATGGTATTTGAAATCCTGGTGAGTTCTTCAGGAGACATCAAGCAGTGTTTTGTTTTTGTGGGTTTTTTTCTTTTGTTGTTTGTTTTGTATTATTTTTCAGAATTTAGATAATTCATTTTAAAAAAACTAATATAAATGTATTTTTTCTTACAAGCTCATGGCCAGCAGCTTCATGCTTATTATAAACCTTGAAATTTCATCAACCTGCATGTTGTTTTTTCTGTCTCTCTCTCCATATTAAGCAAAAAAACTTTTACTCTTTCCATTAAAGTCAATACATTATAGCTACTCTTTGGCCTACTCAAATTCCCAACATTTTTGCTTCAGTATTTCTGGGTGGTTATTAAGTGAAATGGGGCTCACCTGTTGAAGAGGAGCCCAGCATACCTGAGACTGTGTGGGAATACAGGGGGACATTGGTGACCTGGTGGGACAAAAGCTAATGTGAAGGACTTCATCACATTTCTTAGAGCTGCACACATTAAAGCTCATGAATTATGTATTTTTTTGAATTCTCCATTTTGTATTTTCAGACAATGTGTTGACTTAGAATAATTGAAATTTCAGAAAGTTAAATTGCAGATAAAGAGTCGCCCTCTATAGTGTTAATTCAAGATAGAGCAGGAATTTGATATGGGTCTGAGGGTGAAACTTTTGTTCCTAGCAATTCTCCTGAGGGAGTTTAGGTATCCAGGTAAAAATGGGATCATTAAATACCTAAGAGACACAAGAGACTCATCTGAGTTCTCTTGTCTGTGTTGGAACCTCTAAGTAGTTCAAGCAAAGCCAGTTCACAACAAACAGTAAGCTTGGCTTCCCCAATCTTTCTATCTGACCTAGAGGGAGGGTCAAAGGCTCTACTGACTCCACCACAGCAGCTAGGGTGCTTCCCTTTCTGCTGCCAGGGCTTACTTTCTTCTCTAGCCTACCATCTCCTCGAGTTCTGTCACACTAGTTGCCTTTCCTCAGCCTTGTCTCAGTGTCTGCATTGAGCCTTTGTCAGCCAGTCGATGTCCCTCCCTGTACCTACATACTAATACCCTTTGCCTTAAGCAAAATAACTGTCACGTTGACCTGATGATTTCATTTCTCATCTGCTTGTCACCTCAAACTCCCATTATCTCTTGGATAGTTTTCGGTTATCTTTCTTGCTATGATATTTCTTAACTCCTGGTCTGTTGATCTACATTTTCCTTATCATCTTCATCATATTCCACCTCATTCTGCAGCTTAAATGTTGTATATTATGTGTAACTCTTCCCATAATCCTTTTGGCAGGCAAGCTCTAAATCTGGTTTGCAACTGATTCTCTCCTAACCTGATGACTTTCCTGATCTACATATGTTGCAATCAACACTGAACACAATAAAGATGAATTACATACTTGCAAGGTTTTTTTTTTTTACTATTTTTCAATTAAAAACTGGGCCTAGAAAGGAGCAGAATACAAGTTCTGCTTACCCCTAAAGATGATACATTTAATTTCTAGCTGAACCATTTAGGTGAAAATAGATTCTAACCATTGAGATGGTTTACTTCTGATCCAAGGACAAGTTCTATTAAGCAAACACATAAGAAAATACAAAATATTCAGTCAGGCATTGCTTTAAATGTATTTTTCTCCTTTCACACCATGCTTTAGAAAATGTTTTGCCTCATTACCTAAATAGGTTTAATGATACAGTAAGCAAAATTATGCACAATAAACCTAAGCACTAGGAATTTTAGAGCTTATAGTGTGAATTTTTAAAGTCATTACCTACTCTACCATTAGGAACAATCATCATCAGCTGTGTAAAATCACAAAACTCCACAGCGCCAGGGAGACTTTTATCAGCAAACCTGGGGGTTGTTTTCCAAGTGGAACGCATGAGATTTGTAAAATTATTATTAATCCCCAAAGGGCACCTGCGCACAATCAGTTGCAAGCAGAGTTTGTTGTTTCAGAAAAATCTATAGGCTCCTTACTGTTAACCATAACACAGTCTTGGCAATTTCAAGTTGCAGCAGAGGTAACTCAAAGGACATTTTTTTTTTGTTTCAATTCTTAATATGCAAATAATTTCTTCCAGTATGTTAAAAAAATGTACATGTTGTCAATCGCAGTAATTATGTATGGTATCATTTTAAACATTGAAAGGACACAAAAGTGAAGAATTGTGCTTCTTTCAAGACTCCTTTTTTTTTTTTATTGGTTATTTTGTTTACATTTCAAATGTTCCCTTTCTTGGTTTCCCCTCTGCAAGCACCCTATTCAGCCTTCTCTCCTGCCTCTATGAGGGTGCTCCCCCACCCATCCACCCAATCCCACTTCACTGCCATAGCATCCTTCTATGCCAGGGAAATGAGACACCACAGGACCAAGGGCCTCCCCTCCCATTGATGCCAGATAAGGCAATACTCTGCTATATCTGCAGCTGGAGCCATGAGGTCCCTATATGAGTTCTGCGGGATACTGTTAGTTGATATTGTTGTTTTCCCTATGGAAAGAAGCCCTTTAGCTCCTTCAGTCCTTTCCCTAAATCTTCTCTTGGGGTTCCAACTTATATTTCTATAGGACAGCAAATACACTGTCAACAAATCCCACTCTGTAATTGCAATTGGCTACATGTTCATTTAACTATTTGTACCCCTTTTAGAGAACATATTAGATTTTGTTTTCTCTCCTCCTTTGAAAATAGATGTAATGCCTAAGGCCTAGATATGTTATTTACATCTTGGTCTGTCCCATAAAAGAGCAAACAAAAAGAGCATACAAGCTGCTCTTTTTCTTTTCCCTCATCTGCCTTTAAAATTATTAAAAGGGCTACAGGTATTCAGAGGCAGACATTCCAAGTTGGGAGCAGTCTAATACAAAAGCTGTCCCATCCACACTCACTCATTACATAAACAAAACCAGGCTCTGCTCTGCTAACCACTATAACTCTATAATTGTTTACTACATTTACCGGAAGTTGACCAGTTGAGCTTCAGAAATCCTTTCTCAAAAGGAAACACAGTCTTTTGTTTGGATAGGATGCTTCCCTGACTTATTTTGTATGGAGATAATTCTCCAGAAAGTTTGAAAGGGAAGAAACAAATTGAAGGGTTTTGTTTTAGAGTGATGAATCTACTTTCTCAAGTTAGGAAATGAATTTCCCTGGGGGATCCACACACCCAGTTAAGGATCCTGTTGAAGGTACCTTAATGAATCAAGACTAATGTAATCTACTGCTCTGGGCCCTGTGCCATTTGAGATCTTTAGCCCATTACTTAATCAGACAGAACTGTCAAATTCAAATATATTTGTGATACATGATTCTATCTCATAAGCCAATTAAATATATATGAAATATTCCTTCCATGCATTGCTAACAATGTCTTCCCAATGCATTAATTTTTTTGTTTATATAAGCCCAGAGAAATATTTTCTTTTTCTAAACCACAGAAGTACCTTAAGTCCTACAATTGACAAAGCAAAGTAAGGAAGAAAAACAAGGGGAGAAAAAAAAAAAAAAAAAACAATTTAGAAGAGAATCCTTGCACACAGTCAGTGAGGAGAAATCAATGTGAATCCTGATCGGACTGGATTTCACAGTGTGAATTTATATAGCCGTTCATTACTCAAGCAAATGGCTAGTGGTGCAGTGAATGGCCATAATGAAGGCTGGATTACATTTGTATTAACGAAGAGAGAACCCCACGGTTGATTTACTAAACCAGAATTGCTGAAGTGTTACAGTGTGTCAACTTACAACACTCTGAAGGAATGAGCTTATGAACCCACATGGTCTGGCACACCTGTCCTGAAAGAAGTACACCCATGGCCTTCGTGTTTCTCATTGTGCTGTCCACACAGCACAGTCCCACGACTGTGAAAGGATGGCTTGGTTTCCGGTAGAGCACTGGCTTAGAGATAGCCAGAGACCCAACAGGTGTCCATGCCTGCAAGGGACAGCACATATCTCGCCATGCTCCCGGAGGATTCCAGACTCCTGACATGCAACCAAAGGCATCCATTGACCCACACCTTTCAGTCACGTAGGGCAATGCCCCGCCCCTACTAGGCCTTCCTCAGGTAGAGGGTGTAACTATAGGCTTCTCAGCCTCAAGAGATTTCCATCTTAATGAGATACCTGAAGGCTAGAGGGCATAGCCAATTAAAGCATTCTTTCCCAGACCCTCCTCTTTCCTCCCTCCCTATTTAAGTCAGGTCCACCCTGAGTTTCAGGGGTGCAGCAAGAACCGTCTACCATCCACCATGAAAATAAAGCTTAATAAAACCATGGACCTCCTCCTGTTTTGGGGGCCTGCCCTGGGGAACCATGGAGAAGGCCTCTAACTAGTGAGCTGTTGCCACCATCGCAGCTGCTGCCTAATCTCCCGCTAGAGGACCTCTCTAAGTTCCAGCCATGGAGGCTGCCAATTCAAGCAAGCTAGCTGGGCCTCCAAAGAGTCTCACCTGTGGGCTGCCACCGAGCTCTCCCTCTCGCCCCTCTCGGATGTGGGCCAATCCGGCCCGAACACCCCCAGTCTCAACTCTTCTACGGCTTTCAATATTGCCTAGGAGTCTGAGACTAGTCAATCCCCATAAGCCTTCTTGTCCTGGGGTCCCCATCCAAGAGCTCTGCCATGCGGCAGCTCAGACTGAGATCTTCCCGTGTGCCTGTCCACACCCCGGTGGGGCCACACAGCACCCAGCACCCGCCTGGCGCAGCATGGAGTGAACTCAGTCAAATTCCCACGGGCTTTTGCCTCTCTGATCCTTGGCAGACACGCAGGAACCACAACTATGTCCAACAGGATCCATGCCAGCCCACGCGTGAGCTAAACAACCCGCAGTGCTGACCAGGCTTTTGTAGCGTTGAAGAGGATTTAACACTAGCAGTGATGCTCAAGTTTACTGTTAAATTGCGAGCTTGATTTTTGGTTTGCAAGCTGCTTCACTGTTCAGTATCTTTAAAGTTCTGATGTCAGGCACATATGCACACACACACGTATACTTATCACACATATTTTATACAATATGACATAAAATCCAAAAAGATAGAAAAAATATTGAATGTATAATCAATGAATAATAGACCTTTTCTAAGAGATTTTGTGTATTTAGAGGTGTGTCTAGTGTTCCTGTCTCTTATGTAAATCTTTTCTAAGTAGCTGCGAACTTCGTCAATGCTGAAACTATTCTTCACCATTTTATCCTCTGGATCATCATACCTGACTGTTTTTGTACAAATAAACTTCAGGCAATGTATGGGGCTAGAAATATGGCTCAGTAGTTAAAAGCACTGAGCTGTTCTTCTAAAGGACTCGGGTTCAATTCCCAGCGTCTGTCAGCTCACAAATGTATGTAAATCCAGTTTCTGAACCTCTACGAGCAACAGGCATGCACAGGATACACAGAGATACAAATAGACTAGTCATACACACACACATAAAATGTAACTGAACATCTTTACATATTCAAAATGGTATATGATCGTGTTTTAAATTTTCATATTGCAACAATAAATTTAACTCTGGTGTATGTTTCTAAGACTACATATTTCACTGGGTGGTGATGGCACACACTTTTAATTGCAGCAATCAGGAGGCAAGGGTAATCTCTGAGTTCAAGGCCAGTGTTTTCTATAGAGTGAGTTTAAGGCAGCCAGAATTACAGAGAGAAACTCCATCTCAAATTAAAAAAAAAAAAAAAAAAAAAAAACAAAAAAAGACTACTTATTTCACATATAGAGACTTTCTTTGCAGTTTCTTATGTGATTGTAGTAAACAAGTGTAAAAATTTTAATTATGTATCTTTCACTTTGATATCCTCCTCAAGCTGAAATCCTGCATCAATAGTCACATATATTTACCTGTAATATATATATTTTTACCTGCCACATTAAAGATTGTAAGTATTTATATATTTTTATACTTAGTAGTCAAACTTTAACTTTCCTTAAACCTTCATCAAAACTACATATTTTATCATTTTTTATGTTTGTGGAGAAAAGAAGACTACAAGTATTTGACTATTACATAAGAAAATATTTTTACCTTTAAAATATATTCTGGTTTTAAATCAACTTGGTTAGAAATACATATGAAAATAAAAATTATATTTAAAGTATACTTAAGAAATTACTTCAGTTTATTTGAAATTTAATAAATAAAATGGTTCAGACTGTCAATGGAATTACAAGAGAAAATGATGGCAAATTTAACTTAAAATTATAGTTATTAAATAGGTGTCTTTGTATAAAACCTTTAGCTGAAATCCTGTGGGAAAGTCAAATATTGTGAACATAGCTTCAAAACCTTGCTTCGATTGGTAGGATGATAAGGGACTATGGAAAGGGAAGGTTACATGTATACTCTCTGAACTGAAGCTTGTGTTTAATGTGTCATGACATGGAGTTACTTATATGCATACCAGGCAAGCTGAAACTGAAATAAATTGAAGAAAGCAAATAGGAAAATAGTTAAGAGATCCTGCGTGTTGTCTTGGACAGGGCAGTTTGTCTTTACATGAAATTCTGATTATGTTTGCTGGCCTCGGCTCTACGATCAGAATAGCTTCACAAAAGGAAGCTAGCTGATGATACAGAAAGTCAAGCCAGACTAACAGATTCAGAATTTTGCAGGAGAAATTTTTCATTATCCTATCAATTACCACCAGTTGATACTCTTTTTTTTTTCCTAGCATACTTCTAAGTTAATTAAAATTTTCAAATATTCATAAGAATAAAAATGCCAATTGTTTGAAAAAGAGTGTTTTGCTCTTTGGAGCTACTAATGAAATTATTAAAGCTATCTAATATCTACTTTGTAAAACAGGTGAAACTGGTTTTGATCTGTTCATGTAAATGGGAAGTTTTATTGGTATAATATTGAAGGAAAGTAGTACCACTGTATGTACATTCAATAAGAGATAATGTTAGTATTAACACTATTGTCCTAGCTTGGCTCAATCTCAGTCATCGTTGGTCTTATGATCTAAAAGACTCAGTAAACACTTGATTCAAAGTGACCTCTTCAACTTCAAGGTGGTCTTTCCACTTTTGTTTTCTATGAGCATTTGAATAAATAGATGATACTTATTTAATGTATACCCATTATTGTTGTCATTCTATGGTAGCACTTATGGTAATCATGGTGGACATGCTGGCGGTGGGTGTGCATAAGTAAATACCTGAATTTCATTCTATATGTGTTATTAATAAAAGGAATGCTCATTTAGCTTGCTCTACTCAGGGTAGCCAAAGTTAGTGAGGAGTTCATTCTGAGTGCCTATTTTTCATATACTCAGAGAACTGTTTGCACCTCCCCATGTATATCAGACCCTGTACACAGGATGAGGATCTTTTCTTTGCTGGGATTATAGTCTGTATAATAATGCTATGCACAAAATGCATCTAAGTTTTAAATAAGAATAATTAAACTCAATTTTGAGTTAGTCACAAAATTATATTTCAAGGTAAAGCAAATGAAAAAGCTATTTGAAAGCAGAATTTTGGAAGATGGTAAGAGTTGCATTATGCAAAAAGGGAGAAGACGAGGAAGATAAGGAGGAGGAAGAGGAGAAGAATGAAGAGGAGGAGAAGAAGAAGGAGAAGGAGGAGAAGGAGGAAGAGAAGAAGAAGAAGGAGAAGGAGAAGGAGAAGGAGAGGAAGAGGAAGAAGGGAGGGGAGGGGGAGGAGGACGGGGAGGGGGATGGGGTGGGGGAGGGGGAAGAAGAAGAAGAAGAAGAAGAAGAAGAAGAAGAAGAAGAAGAAGAAGAAGAAGAAGAAGAAGAAGAAGAAGCAGCAGCAGCAGCAGCAGCAGCAGCAGCAGCAGCAGAAGCAGAAGCAGAAATGCATGATAAGTCTTCTGCAGTCCAGTGAACAAGTTTTAAAGCCAACCCCTAACCCCAATTCTATACTGTATGTGAAAATGTCAAGTCACTTAAAAAAAATGAATTCTCACATTCACTAAACTCAACTCCTCCAAAAAATTTAAAACTTGAGGCTGTAAACATGAGGAGTGTAACTGCATCTTTTATTCACACCATTCTCTTCCTAAAATTATCCTTACATTTATTACTTTAATGGTGTAAAAGCAAAAGGGTGGATGGAGGATGGGATTGGGGGTTCTACAGAGAGGAAATGGGGAAAGGGAATGACATCTGAAATGTAAATAAATAAAATATTCAATAAAAAACCACTATTGACATGGTGTATACAGGAGTTTTTGAAGTAGAATTATCCTATATATAATTTCTCCATTTAATTTTACATGAACAAACTATAAAATTATTTCCTTAATAAATCATCCTAACCATAGTATAAAGTTATTCCTTATAGCCCTCTACTTATCAAAATTTCTGAATTTCTAGCCATTATTCCCACTGTGTCTTAATGTAAGCAGCTTCCTTTGAATATTTTCAAGGCAGTACCCATGACAACCCTGATGTTGTTGCTTTTTCTTCTTGCACTTAATAAAATCAGTGGTAGTGTTCAGCCTAATCAATTTTTTTAAAACATTAAGTGTCTTTATGAAATCCTTACTCTGCTGGCTCTTATAGTTATTGTGTGCTTATAAAAATATTGAGTCTACTTTAAGAAGCAAATATTCAAAAATATCCAAGAGTGTGCTTTAAAATCTGTTCACTACCTAAAACTACTACCTGTGCAGTGGCTTACCATACTCACATTACACTTGTAACCTCATATTGTCAATATGTGGATATTATGCTGCCATTTGCACATGTACAAGTATGTATTTTCTTTTAGTTATTTGGGAATATAAGCATGTCCTTCACATTACCTCGAAAATGTAAGAACCTGAACATTGGCCATTAGTGGGTATTACTTTAATGTCCTCAGATGTTTTGAAGCTACTTCATTACACTTTTGTAATAATTGCTTGGTTTTGGCAGGAGGAATGCTGGCTTTAGATATTTTAATTGCATAAATATAGTAGAATATATTTTTGTCCATTTTTTATTTTATATTTTATTTACGTTTCAGATGCCATCCCATAGTAGAATATATTAAACCCACCCACCACCACAGCCATTCTTTTTCTATTGCCAGAGGCTATATGCCTCAGTAATCATGCCACAAGATGAGTCTATGAACGTTTATAAATACATATATGGACATAAATAAAAGTTCACTTCCAAAATAAGTAAGATTTTGATATTTTTGCATTAACTAAAGTGTGTCCTTACACACAAGATGTATGATTCAATTAAATTGCTGTATAAGTAATACTTGGAATAAAGCACTATGCTAGGCACTTCAGAAAATTCAAAGGTAATTCAACACTCTTAGTACTTATAAGAGTGTATAAAATGGTATGTGACTAGTCACAGTGAGGACTCATAGATTACTAATTTTTCTGTACTTGAAAAGAATGTGTTAAATTATATTCAGCAGTTATGGATAAAGACAAGGGAAGAGTTTATGAGGCAGATTCTGAGCTGTGTAGCACTGTAGAAGAATTAATGAAAGAGGTGGTCCTTGTATTAGGTTTTGATGAATAAAGATGTTTTATGCCATGATTGTAGAACATCTTTTTTTCACCTTATTTTCGTGACAATTTTTGATTGGCACAAACCAAGTGTTGTATTGTTTGTGTTGTGTGTTTCCATTTGACAGACATATTTTATTATGTCAATAAACCTTACAAAACTCATTGGGAATCATCACCTGGGTACTGAGAGTATAGCTCTTCAAACCTGCTGTCCAATTGTCATGGACTTGGCATTTCATCGTAACTCATGGGTATGAGTCCAAATAAGCTGCATTGGATTTATTTGTAGGAAAAAGCAAGCAGCAGTTTGCTGAGTATGTGTGTGCTGATGGTTTGACAGAAAAGACAATCCGAGAAGTAGAGCTGTTTCTATTATGAGAAACAGATAGGAATCCTTACTTCAAAAAATAAACTCATGGATAAGGCATCCGTAGCCTTGGATAAGGCATTCATAGCATTGGCTATGTTTTCAGATAAACCATGAGTTAAGAAAGGATCACTAACAAACGGAGTGAAAAAAATATTTTATTAAGAAACAACTTCAGCAGATTAAACAGACATATTCATTATTCCTATTAACTCAGACCTCATTTTTGATATGTCACTGATGACAGTCCCTTACCTCTACAGTAACTTACATTCTAGTAACAGGACACACAAAAGAAACATGTATTGGCCAGGTGGTATGTAATTTCTCTGTAGAAAATACAGTATTACAAGAGATGAGGTGGATGAGAGGTTCAAGAGGCCCCATAAAAGCCACATGAACTTCAAACGATAATTCTTCAATATATGTAAAAGTAATTTTCAATAAAGTCATTTAAGAAAAGTATAGGAGTGCATTGCATAGAGTCACTTAGGCATATATGATTTTAGGGCTTTGTCCAAATAACAGAGAGGGGACAAAAAAATGTTTTCTCACTATCTTGGCTCTAAAATTTTTGTTAAGAAAAATCAATATTGCTAGGATAAGCAATATGTAATTGTGTAACAGATGTTACATAGGTTTTGATTTCGCTTCTCTTTCCTTCCCTTTTGTTATCCTTTCTCCCCTTTCTGTCTTTACCCTGCTGCTCTCCATGCCCCTCCCCCTACTCTCTTCCCCACCCATATCTCTTAATCCTTGTACATGTCTTTCTTTCTCTGCATAAATTTCTAAAATTTTCATGTAAACCACTTAGAAGAAAAAAATCTCAAAATACACTGTTATTGACATGTTAAGGGTGAAGAGATGATTCCAGGGAACAATTGAATAACTTACGCATATTTCTTCATTGTCTCTTTTTTAGCATTAACAAGGCAAATTTATCTATATAGCAGTCCTTAGCAGTGTCATTCTGGCCTGGCAGAATAGCATAGTCATGAATGTCAGCACCAAAGAGGCAGAGGCAGGCAGATATCTGTGAGTTCGAAGCCAGTCTGATCTACAGGTTCCCATCAGCGAACCAGGGTTGCCTTGTAAGTGTCTGTTTTTGTTTTTGCTTTTAATATACCATTGCACGCATTGCTGTAAATACATTTTTTATTTCTCTCTGTATTTTCAAAAGCATTTTAAGAGTAGCTTTCTACAGCAATATATACTTCAGTATAAGTAAGAAGTTTAAATGTATTTGCAAATTATGATGATTTTAGCACTGACAGCTAATTCACCAAATAATTACCGTTACCTACTTCAAAAATCTTTTAAAAGTTTTACTTGATGTATGATTTTAAAATATTAGCTTAAATTCAAAACTTAGCTGTAAGTCATAATCAACAAAAGAAATCTCTATGAAAAATGCATTCTAACTACAAGATATTATAAATAACATGAATACTATTACAACAAAATAAAATTCTATGATATGAAATGTTGTTAAATATTATTCATTCTACTTGCAAATTATTTATTTTGTAAATGATTGTACTTTTATTTTTAGGATACATTTTCCCCTGTCATATAATATTGTTAGTATTCTGATACATGATACTGATGTATGAAAAAAATAATACACAGTTAATATTTAGCATTCAGTATTATTACTTTTTGTGAAAAAATAATTATCCATTCTTAGTTTATACTCAAAATGCTTCCTAACATATAAACATAGATACCCATAATTTTTCATTTACTATCCCTGACTCTTCACTGCTTTTAGTTTAATACAAAGATTTATAAGAACTGCTTTAAGAACTAGAGACATGGAGATGTTGATAAAGTACCTGCTTTGCAAGCACTCAACTGGAACCTTGCCCTAGGGACTGTGGCAAATGGAGGAAGGGAGGCTGCCGGGGTAGGGGGAGCATGGGAACGTTGGGATCAGAGATAGGGAGGGAGATTCTTCCAGCTTTCTGGCCACAGTCTAGCTAAAAGAGAATGGGTGAGGTTCAGGTTTAGTGAGAGGCCCTGTGTCAGAAAACAAAGGTGGAAAGAAATCAAAGGAAGAGGGCTTATGCTGACCACTAGGCTGGTGTATAAACAAAGCTCCACACATCCTTCAGGTACATATACCACATGCCTATTTGCCCCCCCCCCCCCACATCCTACACATACAGTTCAAAAGAACTGTTCTTCATGTGAATAAAACCCTGTGTTACCTTTTGTGTCTCAGTAGTCTGTTTTCTGCAACTGGAATGTATAAACACAACTATTCTCTTTTTCTTTCCTAGAGCACCCTTACTCTAGGTCTAGAAAATCTGGTTGCAGATGTATAGATTTATCTGATAAAACAGAGTTTATGCTTTATTCATACAAAGTTTGCCGAGCAATCATTGTGTCTAAGACTCAACTTGCACTGTCGTTTGCTCTTCTTTTTCAGTCCTGTGAGTATTTTGTACAGTGTATTTTGATCAGGTTGGTTTGCCTCACGATATTCCTGATCCAGTTCTGGCATGTATCTTACAAAATTCAAAGATGACAGTTTACTTAAAAGTAAAGCATCTTTTCTCTTGGCCTGCTATAAGACAAATCAAGCATCAGTAAGCCTCAGATTAAATTAAAATAGTAATATGATGCAGTTTGAATGAGAAATATACCACACAGGCTTACGTGGTCAAGCGCAGCACACTAGATGATAATGTAGTTTTGGGTAATTCTCGAAGATATTAGGTGCTGGGCATAGCTAAGCAAGGAGTTTTCCTTCATGTCCACATTTTGCTGACTCTTTCTCTGATTGCTTTCTCACAAATCAGGGTGATCTGTTCTCCTTTCCAAATCTTCTACTATGGGATTCTACCTTATCTTTATACCAAGCTCAGTAACACCAAGCATTGTTGACTAACATAGTAATCTGTCTGCTAAGCAGAAGTGAAGATATACTAAAGAGACACTTGTGTCTTTCAATCTCATAGACTCTTGTAATGAGGAGTTCGCTAGATCTTCTCTTAGTATTTCTTCCCAATGTGGTGACATTAAATAATCTTCTCTTTCTATTTGCTACTATTAACTTGCTTCTACAAATTGGCTGACTGAGGACAGGTGGCCAGAATCAACTTGAGGTATAAACTGTAGCCCCACCCCCAATTTGATAATAATGTCTCTTAAAACTTGAGCCAAAACAAACACTTTCTCCCTTTTAGCAAATTTTATTTCTTTCAGTATTTTTTTTTTTTTATTGTTTTTGTTGTTGCTGCTGCTGCTGTTTTTTGTCATGGCTATAGAAAACTATGTCACATGGTTATCATTTACATGACCTTAAAATGCAATTGAATTTAGGAACATCATTGAAAAATAAAATCCCCCAAATGCAGAATAGACTGGAGTAGTCTGAATTTTGCTTTCTGAGACATTGACAAAGCATGTCACCCTGTATTTTTGGCTATGAATCCTTTGTTTTCTCTATACTGAAAATAATTACAAAATTATCTATATTTGTGTGTGTGCGTGTGTGTGTGTGTGTGTGTGTGTACCTTTTTAAAATAAAAATAGTTGATTAGGTATTTCTAAATATAGAAATTATTAGCTTTGTAAAGAACTGCCTCAGTATTTTCATAAATTCTCCCCATAACATAAATAGGTGAGCTCAAAAGCAGCTGTGTTGTTTGCCTTCATTGTCACTGTGACAAAATATCTAAAGGCCGCTACCTAAGAGAGAGTCATTTATTCTGTCTTATAGTTTCAGGAAATTTCAGTATATCATAGAAAGAATGGGAGCTTTTGAGTCCAGAAGGATTGGTAAACAAGAGCAGAAGAGAAAGATTTGAAATTCTCATGGTGCTGTAGCCACTCAAAGGCACCGCTCACTGCAACACGGGGTATTTGAGTCCTGTAAACCAACTTGGATTTGGGGTATATATTTGTTTGCATCCTTTTGTACACCTGAAAGCAAAGCTAATGTGGGTATGAGTATGGCTTATTTCTGATGACGTACTCTATCCCTCCATGCTTTCTATTTTTGTTGAAAGAAACCATTAAAGTTTTCAATGTATAACTTGTTTCTTTAACTTTGTTTGGTCCTGACGGAAAGGTTGCTAGTTCACTTGTTGCTTGTATAAAAGGTATATGCTGCTTTAGTGAGTATATAATTAATTATATATTTATATATAATAAACACATTTATCTAAATGACAGTCATGCTATAATAAAGTAATGGTTATTTATATTGATTTAATGGTTTATTATTTTAAAAGTAGTTCGTGAAACCACTAAAATGTTAAGATGGTGATCTCAACCAGGGTAGTACCTTCCACTTTCTTATTAAATGTACTACAAATTTCCTTAAATACAATTTTAATCTAAGATTAAGGAATTGGCTTGTGTTTATATTTTTAAAATGCCATAGTGATTTGATACCTAGTTACTGCAAAATTCATTTTGAAAGCAAGCTTCACTTTAAAAAATTAATTACAGTCAATCTCTTTCTTGATACCTGAGAGTTATCACAGTATGAGTCTTGTATCATTCCAATATAAAGTTTTCATTAAAATTTAAAATGCATGCAATGCAAACATTAAAACGTGTCTTCATTGCATTGCAGAGAAAAAAGACTAAAAGAGAAGAAAAATGGTCTGAAAGCCTAGTATTAGTTATTAGCTTGTAATTCTAGATATTGCTATGGACACTTACATGTCTGGAAAGGAGCCAAGTTTCAGGAGAAAAAAAAAACCTCAGGTTGAATTTTACAAACAGAACAAGTTCCAAGAATAATGTCCTCACTTCAGTTGGCATACTGAATAAAAAAGCAATTTGAAATACTCTCTTATGGCAGGCCAGTCCTTTAAGATCTTCTTATAAAATGGATTAATACATTTGACATCTTCTTATTTCATTTCTTTTATGACCAACTTGTCTATAAATTCCACACACCTGCTGTAACACTGTAACCTCGTGGTTTTACAGGTTAATGAAACCATTGTCTGTTATTTACTTTGACTTATTTTTACCACAACAGTTAATTGAAGGACATTAATATCATAAGAACCCACAGAAAGATGATGGCAAAATTTCTGCAGATGTCCAACACAAGAAAAATTTCTGCCATTTGGATATACAGAAAATAAGCTTACTTTAATTGATTTACCAGAGAAAAAGTGGTAAGCATGCATTTTTAACCCCATAAATACAATATATTCACATTCAAAATTGCTTGAAAGGCTGAAATTATAAATATGATCATTTTACTTTTTTAAAATTATAGATGAGAATAAATGATTCTTGAAATTACCTAATAGTTTTGATTTTTTTCATATTTCTTGTATCTAGAGGTCTAATTAAATATGCTCTTTTCGCCTCATTTAAAGGCTGATTCTTTTATGTAAGAATATGTGACAAGAACTAAATTTCTAACATGTTAATACATGGTAAGATAGTCTTCCAAAAGGACTTAATAAGGTTTCATGATCAGATGCAACAAAAATGTTTTCAAAGTACAAATGTGTGTCCTATGAGCAGTTCTGACAATCCCATTGGTTTCCCTCCTCAGAGCATTGACAGATTAGGTATCATCAGACCATGCTAAAGGTAATTATTACTGATAGGTCTCATATAACCTTACATTTCCCCAGTTATTCAGATGGTCACAAATCTTAAGAAAAATATAGCTTGTGTTTACACATATTTTTTAAAAAGCCATAAAAGAAAAAAAGTAGAAGCAAAAAATAACCATATTATAAATTCCTTTAAGCCTAGAAAAAGAAGGATTTGACAAAATGTGTTATTTACATGTAAAATTTTGATTATCCTTAAGTTTCTAAGTCTTAAGGGAACCTCAGAATAAAAGGTTACACAACATCAACTGCTTCTATGGAATTCCTTTTCCTATTTTCTTAAGTGTTAATGTAAACTGCATTTGCTGTCACCATGCTTCTCCTCAGACAGTGACTACAATACTCCAAATCTGGGGATTCTTGCAGCAACAAGAAGCTGCCACAGTATCAAGGCTCAGCTATGGATCCATCTGCTCCCTCATCCTGCCTAATATATAACTCAAAAGTAAGGAATCTAGTTTTATGTAAACTCCTCCAAACAGTATGCAGAGTTGTGCAGCCCAGTCCCAATCAATGCATCTACAAACGCTTCTATGTCTAATCTCAGGGAATTCTGCAGAAGAGGGGCCAGAAAGCTTTTAAGAGTCAGATGATGAAGATTGTTGCTGTCAGATTGCATCTCCTTAAAACTTCAGAATCTGTGCTGATAAATTCTCACCAAAAGGACTGTCCGATTGTGACTCGAGCAATGGTACGATGGACCATGCCAAAACAGACAAAGAAAAGCCCACAAAACCTATACAAAGAACAACAGACAATAGAATAAAGCTGGGATCAGGAAAGGTGCCCATCCCCAGGGAAGAGCACATGGATTGTCCAGTGACAAATAGTCAATATATATATATATATATATATATATATATATATATATATATTGTATGTAGCAGGTTTTACTTAAGAATGTATATGTATATACAAATGCATACATACATGCAGCAAAAACTGATGTTAAAAAAAGGCCACGAATTAGAAGGAGAGCAGGAGGTAGAGTGTATTGGAGGATTTGGTGGAAGGAAAAGGAAAGAACTGTGGCAATTAAAATACAATCTCAAAAGATAAAGTCATTGAAATGGTTCAAAATGTTAACCTTCTTCTATTTGTTTCTGGAGGTTTCCTGGACAATTCATGATCACGTCAACTGCCATGTTTAGCACTATCAACAGTACATTTCAAACCAAATGAAGCCTGGAACCTTTTCAGCATTAAGGACATCGATATGGCTGGTTACGGAGGATCTGAGCTCAAAATAAGTATCCTAAAAGCTGCCCACAAACATTTGCTATACAGGCAGAAACAGAATGTTGAACATATGTAGAGAGAATGAAGTACATTCCAATAGCTAAATAACTGGCTGAAAATTAATGTCAAATCTAAGTTTCAGACTATATTCAAAGCAGTTATTAGAACATTACTTGATTAGAATTTGTTAGAACTTGCTACTATTTGAAGTCAGAACAGCTCCCACTCTACTATGACTACTAACAGTTATTAAAATTTTGTTTCTTTATGCTTATTAATAAGAACATAAAATGGGTCTCTTTATATCTGTGTGTCCACCTTTTATCATAATATGAATAAATTACTTGTTCTCCATAAACTTAAAAAGATTGACTGACATTCCAAACAGATGTTTAACTTCTACTTATTTGACTGTGGTTTCCATTATTAAAAATTGGAGATAGGTAGGACAAAGGGCCCCAGAAAAATGTGGGCTGTACAAGTGTGCTTTGTAAAGTGCACTGCATAAAACTGTATAATTTGCAAGTTTTTCCTGGAATAAAGTTGGTCTGTCATTTTATACATCTAGTAAACAACATGCAACACTTAAAGATTAATAATATTTTTATTTCAATAAATACATAATCAATGATATTTTAATTTTGTTTAATTGTGTGCTAATGGATTGCCACATTCTTCATTTTAATTAGGGCTTATTAATTAGGATTATTAATTAGGGTTGCCGAGATGGTTCATGGGTGAAGAGCACTGGCTGAGTTCAATTCCAAGCACCCACATATTGGCTATCAACCATCTGTAATAGGATCAGATGCCCTCTTCTGAAATGCAGCTGTACATGCATAGAAAGGACTCATATATATAAAGTAAATAAATTAATTAAAACATCTTTCAAAAAAGATGATTATTAATTAGAACTTTTCATAGATGCAAAATTTGACAGGCTTTTCTTAAATTTTAAGGTAATATGGATGCATATATGCAAGACAGCAAGAGAGAAAGTGTGTTTGTGTGTGAGAGAGAGAGAGGGAGAGAGAGAAAGAGAGAGAGAGAGAGAGAGAGAGAGAGAGAGAGAGAGTTCATGAGTTTATAGGCACTGTATGCATGTAGGAACTCATGAAATCTAAAAGAAGGTATTAGTTCCTTAGGAACTGAAGTTACAGATGGTTGGAAGCCACCATATGAGTGCTGGAACCTGAACCCCGGTGCTCTGTAAGAGTTAAGTGCTTTTAACAACTGAGCTACGCAGATATTTTCTCTGCAGCCTAAACTTTTGGTGTATCATTTGATGGGTAAGAAAATATGACTATGGTAGGCAAATGCCAGGGAATTTATCTAAAATTACACATCTGCAAGTTTGAGAATGCAGTGGACAGAGGAGTTGAAGTTGAAAGTCAAAGCAATAATGTAAAGGTTAAAGGAAACTTCTTCCTTAAAATTAGATTTTCATGGGCATTTCTTAAATACAAACTCCAGTAAACTACGGGAAATAACAAAGAAGAACTTACAAATGGCTTAGCAGGTACTTTCTGGATGTAGGCATAAGAAAAATGCAATTTTGTCTACTTAGTTTTATAAAATAGAACAAAAAAGCTGAAAATGGAGATTGAGCCTACATTTTGAAACTGTTCCTTTTTAAAAGGAGACTTTGCAAATTCACAAGTGAAGGGACAGAAGAAAAAGAACTACAACTATTTCTTTACAATGTCTGATGTCTTTTAATTTTCACCAAGTTTCTCAGTACTTGAGCTGCAAAATAAACAGCAAACAACTCTCATCCAGATTTATAAATGATGTATTTATGAAGCATGTGTTTGGACATAATCTGAAAAATATTTTCAACAGTAAATCAGGTTAGACACTAAAATAATTCTGCACTTTTGGAACCATAGGGTTATTCCAACTAGATTCTTCCCCAAAAGGTAAAGCCAGTTTTCTCCTATACAATCTACCTTCAACAACAAAATGTGCAGCAACTGAACTACTCTAAAAAACAAAAACAACTGCTTGTACGAATCAAACGTCACCTTTGTGACATTTGGTCCCATTTTCTAACAATTCATTTGAGTAATGTCCCTGTTTCTCCTCTCCAGCTGCTGAGCAGAGAGTTGGCCTTCTGTCTTGATGTCAGGACATCTGCCTTTCCCCACAGATTAATACCCTGATGGCTGGAGTTTATCGTCGACTTCTCATGACATTTCTCTCACTACCTGCAACTGCCACCACGCATCATACAGCAGCGATTACATCTTATGCAGTCATTGTAAATGATGACTTTCTGTGATCAGGAAGCTCAAGGGGAAAGCCTGTTCATACAGTGAAAGAAAGCTGACTCTGTAATTCACTCTTCAGTGAAGCTTCTCGGGTAATCATGAAGATGTTGTTGCCTTTTAGTCCTGAAGTCATATACTAAAGCTATTAAAAATGATTTAATAAATACATAATTACTGAATCAGTTTAAGTGCAGTATCTAATGTCATTACTACAGATGGTACATTAGATTCACTCTAGTTTCTCTAAGACTGTAGAATCTAAGTAATTTCCATTAACATATATTGTCTTTTAACCCTTGAATGCAGATGCTAGTTGGCTGACTCACTGGTTATGCAAATAATTCAAAATGAAATAACAAAAATAAAAAGAAATTCCCAGTTAAAATTGTCTTCCCTAGGAATGAAGGAGATGAAAGGGATGCCAACTCCATAGGAAAAGCAACAGTATCAAGTAACTGAACCAGACCCCCAGAGCCTCCAGAGAATAAACCACCAACCAAAGAATATATATGGAGGGATCCATGGCTCTAACTACATACATAGCAGAGAACTGCCTTATCTGACATCAATTGGAGAGGAAGCCCTTCACTTAAAGCCCCTGTATAGAAGGATGGTAGTGGAGTGAAGTGGGAGTGGATTAGTGTGTGGAGGACCCTCATAGAGGCAAATGGGAGGGGAGATGATATGGGGGGATTTGTGAAGGAGAAACCTGGAAGAGGCACAACATTTGAAATGTAAATAAATTAAAATAACCAATAAAGAAAAGAAAGTGTCTTTCTTGTAATCTGCATCAAAACACCACAAATATAGGACATAACATACTTCATCGATCTTACCCACTTTAGGTTATATTTTTAGAAATATGAAAGTTCATTTTTACTCATAAAATATTTAATGTTCTAATTCTGGGGAAATGTAATCTTAAAATCATTCCTTTTGAAATTATTATTTTTATTTTTTATTCTTATGTATGTTCATATGTCTTTGCATTTGTATGCCACATGCATATGGTTGTTCACAGAAGCCAAAAGAAAGCTTTCTATCCTGTCCTGGGAGTTACAGCCAGTTGTGAGCCACCCTATGTGGATGTTGGGAAGAGAACTTAGTTCCAACGCAAAAGAGGCTATTAATTGCAGGGCATCTCAGACTTCCAAATAGTCTCAATATGTTTTTAAAAGCTGAAGCAAATGCTGATTTTTAAAACCTCAGCCACAGAGAAAAGAACTGAGATTTGCTTTTTTAAATGGCATATCAGTAGGTCCTTTAAAAACAAATAATTTGATATTCCACCCTGAAAGTGATTTGCCTCTTTTTGTACTTCTTGTGATACATATGAAATTTAATCTTTGATAGACATGTTATGCATGTGTAAAATGCATTCTGGTGACTTTCACGCTGACTCTTCCCTGTCCGCTCACATGCCTATCATGTCCTACCTTTCCCTATATGTACCCTGTTCATAATCAAGTCCTTTGGTTTTGTGTCCCAGGAAGTTTTAGGAGGGCCCACTGCTTAGAATTGGGGTTTGGACTCCAATTATCCAATAATTGGAACCTGATGGGATCATTTTTGTGTAAATAGACACACAAAAATGATTTCATGACTACCAGAATCCACAAGTAGTTAGTGTGAAAAAGTTCACACTAGTTCAGTGTGAAAAAGTAGAACCCTGGAAGACCCTCATCAGTTTCACAATAGGACCAATAATATACAGGCATCAGGAATTGCCGTGCAGACTGTCGTGGCTGTATCATGCCAGATGACTGTACTTCACAATCTGTCTCCCTGTCCAGATCTCTCCTTCATTCTGGCCCCTCCACGTTCTTAGGAATAGGAAGTTAAACTGAAGACAGTTGACTTGAGAAAAACTTTTGAAAATGCTATTTCATAAACTAAAATTCCCCAACAAATATTTTTGACTTATGTTTTATTTTTGCTTCCCTGTATTTCATTTGAGCTCTACTGACATTAATTTATCCTGTGTACTTTGAAATGAGATGCTCATTCTGATTTTTAATTGCTATTTTAGCCATTCAGCAGTATAATCTCAGATACATTGACTGATTGCTCTGTGCTCTGTTTTCTCATTAAAATGGGAGCAACATGGTTCCACCTGGATATGCAGAGAATGATGAAGCATGGAATGAATATACAATGCTTTTAACAGTGCCTGGCTTGAATAAATACATATTATGGAGAATGGATGCTACCAATGCTACTAATTGTGTTCAGTTTCCTTTTCTTTCTACATAAGCCATTCATTGCCCTGTATTATTAATCATTTATAACAACTACATACAGCATTTTCCAATTAAATCTTAGGTTCTACCCTCTACTTCTCTCCATTCCTTATACTTTCTAAGCCCCCACCAACCTCCATCTCTCTCGTTTCCTTCCTTCTTCTTTGGTCTTTATTATTTGGGAGTATGCAACAACTGTGTTGAAACATTTATTTTATACACAAAGAGATCAAATATACCTCCATAAAGTTCATTTCTTGTAGGTAAGAAGATTTTTTTTACTAGATAACATAAAATGGGAAATTTGATGACAAAAGTAAATCACAAAGATCCCAAGGTTCTCTCTTCTTTAAAAACCTTGGCGGTACTTCTGTGGCCACTCTCTCAAGTAGCCAAAGACTAAGAATAAAATGGCATTAAATTACATGTGCAACCTAAAATACTCGTGTTGGGTTATAATGAGACTCTATTCTGTCCAATGTTTGTTATACTGAATATTTAATCCCAATAGTGGTTTCTATCTTGACTTTAATCATTCAGATTCCAAATAAAAGACACACAATTTTTTAAATTTTGTAACAAGCCTTAATCAACACTAGAGCTGGGCAAATATCTGTGCTCTATGCTCTTATGTCTAAATCCCAGCTAATAACCCTGAGTTATAATTTCCCCTGTTTCATATGGGCAGCTCTTAGGTCCAACTGCTTAAGCCTTCATGGCCATGTTTTAATGATTCACTTACACCATAGCATCTTCTCCTCTCTCCACCTTCTTCTCCTTGTAGTACCTGCCTTAGACCCCAAACCCAGGAACTGAAACCTCACCTATCTCTTTTTTTTGCTCAGCTGCAGGCTGTAGGCATCTTTATACATCAATCAGGGATAGTGGGATTGGGGGTAGCAGGTTACAGAGCACCACTTGAATCTACAGGAATATGACATCGGAGGCAACCAGGGTCAGTATTTAGCCTTACAATACATAGTAACTGATCAAGCCTCAACAAATGTTAAACTGGAGAAAGATATTTTGATAAATAAATGACAATTTGGACCAATAGAGGCCTGATGCTGTTGCCAAAGTAAATCATTTTTTTTTCGTAGTAAAATATTTACACACTGGAAATGTCTTTCAGAGTCAATTCCTCTCTAGACTCCTTTACACCACCCTCCTCGCAATTGCTTAGTTTGTATGTTGCTACTTCCTTAAAATTCACTCTGTACATACTCATTTTCAATAAAAGCAAAGTCTTCCTGTTGGAAAGTCTGCCAAGAAGAGTCCAAAAGTGATACATTTAAATAAAAGCCTGTTTACAGTGGCGAGGCTGGGAGGTGATCAGCAAGCTTAAAACAAATAAGCACTTGCTAAGTGTTTTTTAAAGAAACGTTAAAACAAAAGTGATGCTGGATCAGCTGTGCCTTTCCTAAAAGCTGCACACTCATGAAGATTGGTTATTTTTTTCTTAAACAGTGCATTTGTCTGTGGAAGTACTAAAGATCAGATAAGATCATCTACCCATAGCTAAAGATTAGACTAATTAAAATATATGTCACATTTCTTCTGACCTCCAAGAGAGAGCCATAAGCTGGCATCAGCCTAAGCCTTGACTCTACAGAGGAATTATAATTCTAAATGGCAGGGAGCTTTGGATACTACAGGAATGCACATGTCAAAATATTTGGGGTTATAGATACTGATGAAATCCATAGAGCAGGCACACGCATCATTCTCCCACTTGAGTTTTCTATTAAGTTGAGCTGATAATAGTACCTCAAGGAATAATTATTTCATGCCAAAATTACAGTAAAATTTGCACTAATTACTAAAGCCTGGCTTTATTTAAAGTACTATCTGACTTTATTGACTTACAGAGAGAACTTTCCAGTTTTCTTGGCTTATGTCTCTATTCCTACTCAAGTCATGCATCAGAAACTAATTTTGTTAGCAAGACTGCAAAAATTTTCACCCCTTGTACCCAAGAGTCTTCTGAGTAGAGCCTGTGATGCTATTGAACTTATTTATGCCAATTTACTTTAAAAACCAGTCTACATTAAATAGATTGGAGCACTTCGAATAGTGAAGTGAAACTGCTGGGCTATTAAAGGCTATTAAATCGTGCACGTTGCTTGAAATAGGAATGATGTGTCTCATTTGAAACTGTGTGAACATGTACTGCTGGTAAAGCCAGGGTGCTTGGATGCTGATCATTTTATCCTCTAGAGAGGCTAACACAGAACCAGAATTAACTTTCCGCTCAACGTATGCCTGCCTTCTTTGACTGTACTGCTAAAATTAAGATCAGTATATCTGTTTTCCAGTTACTGTGTTTCAATTATGTACTGTTAAAGCTTGTTGATAATTCCCACTGAGGTTAAGAAAAAGGAAGATTGACAGGGACTGAAATGAGTTGTTTGCTTGTGTTTTCTTCTAATAGACAAGTTGCTGGGGTGTGTGTGTGTGTGTGTGTGTGTGTGTGTGTGTGTATGTATGTATGTATATATTTATATATATGCTATCATGTTGGCTCAGCATAGTTAATCACAATTTAAGGAGTTTATAATTAGTTTAAAAAGTGCTGTCTAAATGATGCTTTTGTTGTTCTATTGTTGTTTATAATTGGTTAATTTAGCTTAAATATTATACTTGTTAAGAAAGTAATTACTTTGTTGAGCATAAAAGTAGGGATAAATATTTTTGTTCCCAACATAAAATATGAACATAATATTGAATTTTCTTTTAATATATGAAACTATTTCCAACAATAAAAATAACAACAAAAGTTACTGTTCCAAATGGCTTCTCTATAATCAGGTTTTGGCTTGCTTTCTTCAACTCATGATTTAATGACTATGTTAGTAGGTATGCTGTTCAATTTCCTTTTAAAATGGAAGTGCATGCTGATAAAAGTGTAAATCAATTGTGTTCTAAGGAACCCTTTGTATTTAAATTTGTGAGTGTAGGAATCTGTGTGTTTACTGAGTGTCATCCACATAATATATTAATAGAATACAGAGATATACACAGTAAAATTTTAGATCCAATTTACTGCAATTTCTCCACATAGAGATTAATTCACTGTAAGTTAACTTTGTGTTCTTTTTAATCTCACTAATGATATATGATTTTGTGTGTTCACATTTTTAGCAAAAAAAGTTACATTTAATCTATTTTAAATAAATTCTGTGGAAAATTTCAACACTCATACTTACACAGAGACAATAATTATCTTAATATTTTATGGTTTTGGAATGAAGGTATGTTTTCTAATCTTACCTAGCATATTTTTAAGTTATTATATATAAATAGAACTGAGGAATACTTTTTGACATTTTTATTTTACCCAAAGATTTTTGCCATAGAATTTCAGTATTTAGCCAACATGTGTTTATCTTAATACATGAAAATTAGAGTTTATATTGCATTTAAGTACTTTAGGCACATATATTTATTAAAAACAACTTTCCCCTCACTTACAAGATACAATCCTAATTTCACCAACAAATTCATGTTTGAGTCTTTGTTCTTTACACATGTGTACATGTGTTTGTACATATATCCTAAAGTAATAGAATATACTGCCATATAACAAAGAACCAGTTAATCTTAAAAATAATAACAACATTTTCATTTGTCACATTATGTCATCATAAAAAGAACACCTTTCAAAATAGACTGTTTGTCTTTCCAAATCCACTTTTAAGTATTTGGTGTTTTGTGTGTATGTGTGTGTGGGGGGGGTGGTACATAGGGTTCTTCACACAGTGCCAAACAAATAGTTTTTTTTTTCTTTTCATTTATTTAATGCTTTTTTTTCCCTTTGTATCATATGTTTTGAATGAGAAGAAAATAAAAGTTAGGATAAAGAAGGGAAATTCACGAGATGAATAAGAAAGAAACATTAGAAGAAAACAATGACGACAGTGTCTTGACATTAATTTATAATCTATCTCATATTTGCTTATATTGTATTCTTGTCTGTTTGTGTGTAAAAAGACAAACAACATATACTTAAGTATTACACCCATGTTTCCCAAATGTAAAGGCTTAGAAAGCTACAGAAAAGACGACAGCTGCACTACTTAGGTTTGTAAAAGATAATACACAATCAAAATTCAAGACTTTTTTTCTTTTTGAAAGTTTTACAAATCTTGATCCTTGAATATGAGCCAGCTCCCTGTCTGTAGGCACCTCCTTAAGCAGAGAGAAACGTTATTACAAGTAGAAATTTCTTTCAGTGTGCAAAGGACATAATTCTAGCTTTACTTATTGAACTTATCTGCAAAATTTTGAAACTAACTGAGGATATCTCCCGATGATTTCCATAATCTAGTCAAATCTCTCCCACTTTCAGCCTCTCCAGTTTGAAAGGTGGTCCAGATGGAACCGTGAAATTTTGAAGCAAGTTCTGCAGCACATAATTTTGTTCATTAAAGTTATTATGCCGTGCACAGCTGTAAACTGTCATATAAAGGAGCACATGTGCAAGAGAATTCTTGTATTACAAGTTTTATAAAACTAAAAATTTAGATGCAATAGCCACATGCAATAATTTATTTGAAACATCAGCATGTGTTTTGCTCTAGGGGTCCTCAAATAGCACCATTCTTATTCCAAGAAAAAACGTTTGTCATTTAATATTTGGTATTAACACAAATGTTTTCCTCAGAAATATTGTCTAAATTAGGTGCTTTAAAATACATCAATATATCATTAACTTCTTACTTTACAATATCAGATCTATAGAAGAATCAATTCTCCCTAACAATGGCAAGAAAACCTAATCACTCTCTAAATTTATTTTTAATTAGCATCATCTGCATTAATTGGTGTAGCTGATAGCAAAACAGTACAGAGAATTGCAATTTTATATTTGAAATGATGTACTATAGCTTTTGGTACTACATCTCTCAAGAAGAAACATGGTCATTTTTTTTTCAGTATTCCCTCAGTAAATATTTTCAAATGCATTGTTCAAAAACCTTTTGCAAGACATTAACTACAGAAGGCTATAGTAGAGGTTCTCTGTTCAGATGAGTTTCCAGGTAAATATTTGCCTGGAATATATATATATATATATATATATATATATATATATATATATATATTTGACTTCCTCTGCATGTTCAGAAATATACTTAAAATTATTGTCCCTTTTCTCTTTTCCTTGCAAATCTTTTGGTATTTTTCCCCTTCTGCTTCTTTTTTTTCTCCTTCTTCTTTTTCTCCTCTTCCTTTTCCTCCTTCTCCTTCTTTTCCTCCTTACTAGCCTTTTTCTTTCTTCTTCTCTTTCTCTTTTCTTGTCCTCTTTCTCTTCTTTCTTTTTGCATGGACACCTTGAGACCATTAAGATTGCTTCCATGCAGAATCCTTGAAAGTGCTGCTGCACAAACACAGTAGCACACCTTCCAACTTAGTTAAGCAGAATTACCAAGGACAATTTAAGGCAACTGACCAGAGATCCACAGTTTTCCTTTCTTAATAACTTCTTTTCCACCTGCATACTTTCAAAATTACTCTTCTTTCGCAAAAACAACCATTTACTCATATCTATTATCTCATTTAAATAGGTTACTGCCTACTTGCTGTCACCTGTATGAGAAATTTTGGACTCCATCCTCATAGGGTTTTTTGTTGTTGTTGTTTGTTTTATTTTGTTTTTTTCTGTGCTGTTTATTTGTTTGTTCATTTTTTTTGTAACTCTGTAAGCCTAAAATGAGCTCCAGGCAATTGATATTTTTTTTGCCAGTAGCTGGGGAACATCTATGTCTCTGATTCACAGACCATATTTAGAAACTATTCTCATAGTGGATCATTTCACATTTTGCTTCATCAAACTGACAAAATATTGAAGAATGTTCTTATAATATTGTCTCAATACAACCACTCAAAACAGCAACTTTGGTATGCTGATGGCATTCACAACCTTCTTGACAAGTAGCTATATCTTCCTGAATGAAATATTCCCCTTTGAAGGAAATGAGAGACTCATAATACTTAGAACTCTCCAAAAGGATAAGGATCAGGAAACTCCAAAATGTTACCTAATTCATGAGGTCCCTTCCCCAAGTTCTATAATCATCAAACAATTACTGAGGATGAAAAGGTTTTTTGATATTTTCCTGCTGGTTTGACAAAGAGATCTAGTGATTTAGCATTTGTGATTCAAAAACCTTGCTCCATGAGCTCTGCAGTAATTGTAGGTACCTGAGAGTCATTAATGCTCCTTGAACTGATCCCAAATCACTCACTGGCACATGAAGATAGACTTGAATGGTCAATAATCTGTGTCCTAACTGAGGTGAACAGACATTTGTTCCTAAGAAAATCGCACAGCTGGCACCCCGACAAAGATCCAACAGCATGAAAAATGAGTCAGGGAGGAGCTGTTGCATGACCCCTATAAAGGCCATAAAGACAAATGACTGAGGTGGATACATCTGAGGATAAACTATCTGTGCAAAAATCTCTGTATGCCTACCTTTCTTCATGTGCTGTGGGAAGATATGGGGTGGGTAACAGTTACAGGATCTCTGCTATGAGTAATAAGATATGTAATTACAGTGGAGACATTTGGGGTGACAACATCTTTACAGCAGGGAAAAATCCCACAGTGGACATCATCCTCTGTGTGCCATGCCTACCTAGTGAATAGGGTCTAATATTAGAGTACTGAAATGACCCCTAAAGAGAAGACAGACTAGGTACACTAGAATATATCCTGAGATTTTTGAGCTTTCAGTAGAAGAGTAGATTTTGCTATGAACAATGAGATTTTGGGCTTAGTTATCTGCCCAGAAAAAAATGTATCCACACAGTGGAGGAATTAAGGGAGATAAAAAGACATGTGGATACCCTATCTACTTTAACATTTGAATTGGAGTGAAAGGTGGAGAAAAGAAGGAATGACATAGATGCGACTGTGAACTTCCTGATTCAGACAGCTGGCAAGACAGAAGGGAAAAAAAAAAAACCAGATTAGTTTCACATAATAAAGAATCCTTCTTAGGATTCAAAACCTTAGAACAAATTGGGCAGTGAGTACAGTGAGACTAAAAGTGAAGTTTTAGAAGATACACATCAGTTCTGACTTTTACTACAGAGAAAGGAAACGAATATTCATGATTCTGTAGGGAGAATGGGAGGAGGACACCAACATGGGCCAGTCAAAGTTCTAGTATTTAGGAAAGTTTTCACAAATGAATTCCTGCCACTGAAACGTTTAGAGAAGAAATAAAGCAGCTCACCAGAGCCTGATTTGTGAGGTTGTAGACCAGAGAGGACAGAGATACATTTGAGTCTTCTGGCCGGTTAGAGACTATGACTACTACGCACTCCCTAAGAGAAAAGGTGTATATCCTAATAAAATACCAGGAAACCCAGTCCCTGAAGGATTGGGTTATATGAGTCCTAAGTAGAAGTTGGTTATCACTGGCTGAGGTTCATGTGAATATCACAGACTAGGAGGCAGTAGAGGGGGAAAAAAAGCATACTGACTAAATTCATAATATGAGAGATGGTGTTGGGTGTTCAATTCACTTGGCCAGACAGGATTGGAGTCACAGGATATTTAAGAAAAAAAAATAATCTAGCAAATCACCAGGGCTCCTGTGGTGCTTTAATGGCTTTATTAAGCCACACAGTGTGTGTGTGTGTGTGTGTGTGTGTGTGTGTGTGTGTGTGATATGTTGGGGGGGGGGAAGCTTCAGAATTTGAATAATTTAGAACTTTGCATAAGCTAGATTAGCAAAGAGCCAAAGCATTTGAGGACAAGAAGGAGAAGAAATAAGGAAGATAGCCAGTGGCACCTAGAAAAAACAAATACGACAAGATTTATATTAAGCCAGAATATGAGTGAGAGAGAGAAAAAAAAAAAACCCAGCAGATAAAGTTTTCTGCTCTTGAGCTTTTAGAAGGTGATAAAGCCTCAACAATAGTTCTTGGAAGAGATAAGTGATAAAACAGATGAGAAGATTAAGCTTTTAAAAGATTACCTCTAAAGCTGGAGTGTCATCCTCCCAGAGCATATTATATAATTTTCCTATCATATGATAGTATGAGGTAGGCAGAGGTTGTTTGTGTAGGTCTCAGCCCTTAAGGAACCAAGACATAGCCCAGGAACAAGTAATGGTTACAGCCATAGCCAAAGCAGCCAGTCTTGGGCATGTCTATCAGACTCAAGGAGAAGGCTCTAATGGGAAGCACAGAAGACAAGAATCAAGTCCTGCCTTACTTTGGCTATCAGCTGGGTACTGAGCCAACCCTGCCCAGCCAGGCATGGGTGGGAGATGGGAAATAGCCCTGCAGATGAATTGCAAAAGGAGTAAGCAGGCCAGCTCATGGAGAATGATTGTGTATTACACACAGCTAAATAAGGCTGTGAAGTCCCCCCATGCTGCTCTAATACTGCTTGTTTGACCAAACAAGTGATGGAATCTTTTGTGCTGTACTGAGCCTTGCTAACCTTTTGTTAGTACCCTGCTAACTGCTGGATACCAAAACAAACTGACAGTTGCTTGAAGTAGATGGTAGTGAGTCTTTATTTATTTATTTATTTATTTATTTATTTATTTTTTGATAGTGAGTCTTTAGATATCAGAATAGTATTGATAGCCGATAGCTCTAAGGAAAGGCTTCCATGTGGAGGAAAAGGCTTAACCCGAATATCAAGTTCAGGTTATCTGTTGTCCAGTAAGTTTCTTATGGTCATCATGAAATAAAACACAATTGTCACTAATGGTGGCCACATGTAAGAACTAATGCTATGTCCCTATTGCCGAAGATACAGCAATGAAGCTGTGGTTAAACTGGAAGTTCCCTTTTCGATGTCTAACATTCATAGTACAGAATTATGCTATGCAGCTGCTGATGGAGAGTTGTTGCCAACAGCCCTATTGATTTTGACAGCATGGACTATCAACTATCATTATCAGGCTATCAGATAAGATGCCTGCTGCTCTGACAGTGGCAAGACTGTTAGGGTTCAAGCAACTGATTTCAAGTTATATTTAGATTTTGTGCATAAGATATGGTAAATGAGTAATTTTTCCGGGTTTCAGGTAAATCATTAGCCTTATTGAAAATGAAAAAAAAAAAAAAACTATACATAAAGACTGCACCTTAGCATATGATGCCATATAGATGGCCTTACTTCTAAATGATGGGTTATTACCTTTGAAAAACTCCCACAAAAGGTCAAATCCCGACTCTTAGCACTACTCTCAACTATCTTACAATTGTGTCATTATCAAAAAACATTATGGAGAGTAAAGAGTGGCAGATGACATCTAATACAGTGTATGCTGACTATAAAAGTTAACCTTTCCTACATCCAAAGGTTAGAATAAAGTACTGCCCAACATCTGCCACACTTCTCCTGCTTCTGGGAAACTTACTGTTGATTTAACAGTATACTCCAAGATAGACTCAAAAAGTCTGAACAGATATGTTCAAGTAACCAAGACTCCTAAAGAGAAAAGTAGTTTTCTCCTTTCCTTTATTCATCTCTGTTTCAAAGCATTTTCTTCTTCACACAAGGTCGACTGATTTTCCCCTGCTGAAATATGTGCTCTTCCATTGGAGGCCACATTCTTTTCTTGCTTACATGGCTGCTAGGTCACTTATTAATCAACCTGAGTAACACAGCAAACTTGGATAAGTTTTTGGATCTAATCAGAAGCAATGAATTAAAAATGAAAACTTGTTTTTTAAATGTGGCTATGTCCTAGCCTTTATCTATGACTTGTTGGTTGAGATGAAAGCTATTTGAAGCTTTTATGGGATATAGATCATAAGAAAAAAATAATGCCGTGAAGAAAATAATAGAAAGTTTGATGAGAGACAATGTGATTTTTGTGAGAAAGAAAAAACCACATAGATATACGTAATAGATAATGGATTATACATAAACAAGTACATGAAAGACAAATTTTATATTCTTATTAATTATATTAAATACAAACACATGTATAAACATTGTGGTAAGTAGAGTTATGGAAACCTACAAATACCTTCATTCTCATTTTAGGACCCTGTGATTATATGTGACTAGGGAAAACAAAAGCAGCAGCTCAGGTGATCCTGAAATGAGAGACTACCCTGGTTTGTCCAGTTAGAAGTGATGTAATTACAGGGTCATTTTATTATATAAGAGTCAGAAGTGACTATGAGAGAAATAACAGTGTTGAAAGTGCTGATCCCAATGTTGCTTTGAAGATGAATAAAATGCTAAATAGAGGATAGTGGAAAGGCAACAGAATGATTCTCCCTTAATTTCTTCAAAGGGAACCTAGCCCTGCTGACACATTAGTTTCAGCCCAGTGGGATTCCCTTTAGGTCTCTGAACTAAAGAAATGTAACAGAATAACTTATTGTTGTGTCAAGATACTAACTATGCAGGGATTTATTATAACGGCACTAGAAAATGTTGCTTCATTTATTTGTCTTCAATTGTTGGGTTTTTTGTGTGTGTGTGTGTGTATACAAAAACTTCTTGTCTATATCAACTAAGATGGATACAATGAAAACCACAGATATGAACCACAAAGTTATGTTAACATGTCATTGTAGCAAAGTTTAAGAAACTAAAGGTCAGTCAATAAAAGTTATATTAGTTATACTGCATTTTATTCAATACAATATGTGAAAATTATCAGTGTGATATCATTAAGGAGATACTTTATGTTATTTTATTAGTTTTAAATTTCATGTGTTTTAATAGTTATAGTCATATTTTAAATGTTTGCTTGACACAATGGGTCAGTAAGTATTTTGATAACTTAATTTACCACCAAATAAAGTGATTAGAAGTTCATGAGGAAGAATGGTCATAGAATTTTCTTTCAATGAGGTAAGTAACTGAACATGTGGAAAGAATGCATTGTCCCCAAATTATACTAGAGTTTTGTTACTTTATGGTACGTGAGAAGAGCCTATGTCTTTTACAAGCTATTGTCATGATAAAGTCTATTAACATTGTTTATACTGATTTGTTGTAAATTTTTATTGCCAGGCACTAAAAGGTATAAAAATTCAGTGGGTACCTACTTGGTTTAAATACAAAAGATGACTTCCAAAAGAGAAGCATAGCTTTGAATTGGGTTGAAGAATCAGGCTGAGCCAATTTCATGTTTCAAGAGATATCATATTTTAAGACTTTAAACAGTATAAAGGTGACAGGTTAGAGTAGAGGTTTTCAATTATATTGGTTTCTAAAATGCATCTCTTCATTTAAAGAAATACTGTGGGGTGTGGAGAGAATAAACAAAGCACTGAGAAGTTACTTCTATGAAGTATGTTCCTTAGTATGGAAAATAGGAGACTTTCACTTCTTTTTGTACTCAGCTTCAATTTCCCTTCATTGCATATGCAACGTGTATAGACAATTATTTTGTGGTCATTAGTAAAACATGGAAGGGATTATTAATGTTAATAATTCGAATGAGATACATATGAGTGTCTAAATAAAATGGAAAATTGAACAAAATAGTATTTCACATTGCAATACAACTGAGTAGAAGAAGCAGGCTCACTTTCTGCTTTGCTCAGTGTCTAGCCCTTTACACGGCTTCACAGATAAAGACTAAAACCATTGGCATCTCTATTTTTATTAATATTAATGATGGTCACAATAATAGTAGCTTTCATTGACTAAGTAAGTTTTTGTGGTTTAAGAGACTAATTTAGTACTCACTCAATAAGCTTTTACTCAGAGAGATTTTTCTCCCCCTTAAATATTGTACTATGAATAGAAGAACACATAGGTAAAATAGGGATGCTATATTGAAAAATAAAAATATTTCCAGGCACTGCCTAGAAAGAATGAGGATCTTTAATTTTTATTTAAACATTGAATATAAGACCAGACAGTTGATTAAAACATAGGTAGAGATAGATTATACATAGATAATACAGATGATAGAGATAGATAAATAGATAGATGATAGATAGATAATACAGATGATAGAGATAGATAAATAGATAGATGATAGATGATAGATAGATTAGATAGATAGATAGATGATAGATAGGTAAGAGATAGATAGATAGATAGATAGATAGATAGATAGATAGATAGATAGATAGACATATAGATTATAAAGATAAAGATATGCCACCCATTTCTTGGAGTTATGTGACAACCTACATTTCTGATTTTTTCCCTTATAGTTATAGAATAATATCATTTTATTTAAAAAACGCAAAATAATAAATGCTGTTCTCATTTAACTGACATCACATTAAATTCTCTCTTAATTTTAAAGAGAATTAACAGAATACAATTCAACATTAATACTTAGAGTACTTAATTTTCTACGGAGTTTTAACCTATTAGAATTTATTCACCAACAGTCTAACCTCATGACCGTCTATCCTGCATTGCCACAAAGTGTACATATTATTGAAAACTGTTTTAAAAAAACAACAGCATGTGATTAAATTCTGCCGAATTTTCTAGTCACATCTTGAGGGAAAACTTCTGGTGATTTTATATTTAAATCATTACTGGTCCATTTCCTCTCTCTCCCCCCAGCCCCCTGCCACCAGGGAAGTGTTGTCAAGGTAACCAGGACTAAATACATCTCCAATATGCTACAGGGTAACATAGCCCTCATTCAGACAATAGCTCCATTCTATCTCCTGAAGTTGGTCATAAATATCTAAGTCATTGAATCCTCTATTAAACACTGCCCAAGGATGTGCCAGAAACAGGTTAGTGGGCTGCCCCTGTTTTGTCATTATAACTATTGCCCCTTCCTTTAGTACTTGCAACTCCACAGAATGGTGCAGCACCTGTAAAAGGTTAATGAGCATAGAGACTTTCAGGCAAAATGCAAATTACAGACAGACCACAGACATTGCATTGATAAACAGACAAGCAACATGCATGCTGCAGGCACATTATGGTGGTAGGTCTTACTGCAGCCCACCTTTCCCCACTGCAATGTTCTACAGACTATGTATGTTTCTGAGATACATGTGCTTGCTGAGATGTCATTTACAAGCAATATTTTTTTAAAGGAGTGAAATCCTATCTCCACTGTCTTAGATCAGCTTGCAAGCATTTATTTCTACCATCCTTTCTCTTCCAAGTTCTTATAAATCATTTTATAAAATAAATAAAATAATAGATAACCAAGTTTATTCTTCAGAAATAAAAATGAAAATTCAGACTGGGAGCAGGTGGTGGTGCACACCTTTAATCCCAGCTCTTCTGAGACAGAGGCAGGTGAACTCTGTGAGTTCGAGGGCAGCATGGTCCACAGAGTGAGGTCCTGGACAGCTAAGGCTATACAAGAGAAAGCCTGCATGTCTTAAAAACACAAAAAGAAAAAAAGAAATATCAAGTTGATACACTTCAGCACCCCCAAAATATAAAGTTCACGATCAAGTCACCTTATCTTTACTACGTGAGACAGTTGACTGCTGAAATAAACGATAATAAAAATCATCTGCAACGCATATTTTTAGTAATCTATTAAAAAGTAGTGGGAGGATTTGTGGTAAATCACAATTTAAATTAAAAAAAAAAAAACAAGATGTCATGTTTTTTAAAACCCTTGCCTTGTTTGCTTTCCAAGTTGCTTTCAGTGTTTCATAAGGAAAAAGCATCACTGCATGCATGCACACTCCCATTGCTGCAGAGGGCTGCAGAGAGAGCACTCTTCCATTCCCAGGTTTACACAATGAACCATCTCTTGCTAATTTGGTAGCACACCACACGAATACGAAAAGTAATCTGGTTAGCATCACCAATTTATGTCGCAAACTTCAAAACACATTGTTACAACATCCAAGAAAATATTTGCATATAAAAAAGTAGAAGAGTAGGGATTTAATGAATTTAGTGCCTTAAACACACTACCAAGACCTTGGTATCGACTGGAATCATATATTATTCACAAATATAAAAATGCAATACATTGATATTTCATTTCAAGAAAACCAAGGCCTGTGTGCTAAATGCTAATGAAGCATGAATATTAGAAAGAGAATGGAATATGACAGTGCATATGGAAAATGCTAGGCTTCTCATAAACTGAGAACTCTGTTTACACTAAGTCAGACTACTGTGTAGACAACTGTTTACAGCTAGGGGTTTGCTGGTGAGAGTTCTATTTTGTCCACTTATCTGTCCACCTACCTAACATAATATTCAGAGTCTGTTGTCAGTTTTTAGAATGTAGGGGAGTGCAGCACAGCTGATATGCTTGTGGGAAAATACTGCCAAAATAATGTGAATTCCACAACCTAAATCCCTGATTTTTAATCATAAGCTATTTTCATGTAGATTCCATCTGTCTACTAGGATGGCTGATGTTTCTCAGGTGGTGATTCATATGGACAAATTTGGTGAAGCACAAGTTTTATGAACTGGTGTTTTATGTGCTCTCTGAGAAATGGTATGCTTTCATAGATGTAAACTTGACCATTAAAATGTAATTCCTCCTGTAGCTCATGTCCTGTGACATAGTAAATGCCCACTATTAGTTATATAGTGTACCTCTTGGAAATCATATGTTCCTTAACATATGAGAAGTGTCTCTCTTCCCAGGTAGACAATCCTGGATTTCTATAGTAACTGTTTCTGAATACTTTTTAGTATCTCATAAAGCATTAAAGTTTGACTTTTTTTTTTGTTTCATACTTCAACCAATCAGATGTGTTCTTATAGTACATTATCAAGATATTTCTAAAAATGTATGTCTTGAAATCTATTTAATTCCTCAGTCCGATATAATGTATCTATGTAAAAAGTAAATAAAATGCTGCAACTCTTACATTATTTCAAATTAATGGAATAATTCAATTATTATTAATGGATACATTTTCTAGACATAGCATCCATAACATCCTCCACATATTACAGTTATTAAATGCAATTGTGGAGGTAACTGACATCTTAATGTAGAAGCTTGGAGATGGTAGGAGGGTGCCTTTATAAGAACAATACACCAGGAAGAAATAAACAGACAAAAGGGCTTTCAAATACATGTTTTAGGGGAAAATACTTATGAATTATTAATTTCTCCTAATCCTAGATGATCTGTGAGTTAACTGAGTCACAGTCAGAGAAAGTGAATAGGAAATTTGAAGCGTGCTACCTTTTCTTAAAGGGAGAGTTCTCACTCTTAGACCGTATTTTGGTTTACTTGCTAGTTGTTAAAATGTCTTTGAAGGAGGAAAAGGAGAAATATTTTTTAGGCCTGCAGAACAATACCGTTGTTTGGAATTCTCACTAGTAAAATCATGGATAGTCTAATCTATAGCTTATGCCAGTGGTAATTTCTTTGTAGCTTTGAACTATCTCAACGTAATGTAATGTTACACTTAAAGATGAAGCTATTGTCAAATATAATCTTATTATACTAGAAGAAAATTTAATTTTAGATTTAAAAAAGTGGGTTGAGCAAAGATCACCTTCGTCACAATTCAACCATTTCTTCATAATAGATTTCTAGGTTCATTTTGTATTTGTTGTTGTTGTTGTTTTTGTTTATTTGTTTTTGTTTTGTTTTATTTTGCAATGGGGCAGGTTAAAAGGAGCATCACCTGTAGATTTGGTGGATTTAACATTGCATATTTGCTATAATGTCTATAAAATAGTAAATTACCTGATGGCACAGGAGATATATTTATTTTGTCCATGTACTGTAAGAAAATTCCTGTCATCTACACACCATCTTTAGAAGAGATAAAGTAATTCTATTCATGGGAGAACACAGGCTATTCTTTTTAAATGACCTCTTGGGAAGACAGGAATGATTTGAATATTAATGTAATCAGTAGCTGTCACTTAGCCCACAAAGAGAAATCAATTGGAGGCCAATGAAAATGTAAGTTACATATTTAAAATTCAGTAGTAGAAGGAAATTTTCAATTCCTAAAATTCTAAATATGTGGTCCATGTTTTTCTTATTTTAAGAGGAAGCTATATCCTTTCCAATTCTCCTATGTCAACAATTTGATTCATAAAAAAAATAACTATGTTTTGTTTTTTAAAAATCCACAATAATTAACATATTCCCAGGTTGTGACCTGGCACATTAAAAGCATTGTAGGCTGACACAGGTCAGAAAATTGTAGCAAATCCCTTTATTGTGGTCCTTTTAATACTAACTGAACAGAAGAAAGAGGAGCTGATGAGAGAACAGTGGAGTATTTAACCTTATTCAGCTCAATCCCTCACTCTCAATTAAGCTCAAACGGTATCCTGGACGGCCTGCCTTACTCAAGTCGCATGCCTGTCACCATAACAAAGATGCGCCACAATTATATAAACTGTGATGCGGAAACTTTGTTTGTTTTTTTTTATAGGTATACAAAAGTTTAAGGTAAATCCGATAAAAAATTGATAAGAATCTCTGTTGTTTTGGCACTAGCACACTGTTCATATGTATTATTTGCATCTCACTGAGACATGGCTTTAGAAGGCAGGGTTTTCTTTCTTTCTTTCTTTCTTTCTTTCTTTCTTTCTTTCTTTCTCTTTCTTTCTTTCTTTCTTTCTTTCTTTCTTTCTTTCTTTCTCTTTCTCTCTTTCTCTCTTTCTCCCTTTCTTCCTTTCTTCCTCCCTCCTGCCCTCCCTCCCTTTCTTCCTTCCTTCTTTCCTTCCCTTTTTCTGTCTCTGTCTCTGTCTCTGTCTCTGTCTCTCTCTCTCTCTCTCTCTCTCTCTCTCTCTCTCTCTCTCTTTCCAAACAGAAACAAAAATGCAAGAGGACTATGGAAATTTTCCAAAGTCACAAAGTTAGTTTCACAGATAAATGTTACTAACATCCAAGACATTTTTGTCCCTAATATATGCTCTTTCCATTTTAGTCACTATTAAAATAGCTAAGGCCTAATCCCTTTTTAGAACCCATCTACCCTGGAATGACAATTGCTGAAGCACTAAACGTCATGAGCCACACCATTTCCTGAAAAGAAACTTGCTATTCAGTATATAATTAGCTCAGTTTGGAACCCAAAACAGAGACAAATCAAGTTTCTAGACAAGACTCCCTGTAAAACCTCGGCACCATGTGCCTTTCTTTTCCTTTAGTGGCAATGCTGATCTTGCCATTTGCTGCCATAACCAGATATAGCTCCCATTTAAGACATCTCTCTTTGTACTCACTTACGTTTTTCTGGACCTCTAAAACAATCTCAGTGGAACTGTCCATTGCCACATTCTACTTGAGTTTTCTTATGCTAACTGATCTTCATTGTATTTGATCAGGAAATATTACTATAGAAGCAAGCAAACTCTTTGTCTTCAGAGATGAATCATGGAAACTCAGAATGAATTTGGAGAATTACTTATCAAGAGGATTATGACTACACTGCTAACCATAAAATACTTCTGTTGTTGCTGTTCCTTCTCTGTGTCACTGTCTCTGTTGTGTTACTAATCTCAGCATCATGCTTAGAGATGTCTGAAAGAATGTGTAGCATTAGTGTCTCCTACTCACATGTATCTACATAAAACAAAACAAACGATCAGAGAAGCAAAATGGTTTACAAGCAATAAGGCATGGACAATTCAGGAAGCAATCTAGAGTTCCTAATGCAATGCTCTTTCACATTTTTATTTATCCTAGAACTTAATCTCCATGGCCTACATCTCCAAATTTGGAATTCTTAGAGATGACAAATGAAGGCCTTGCAGTTATTCTGTACTGTAACTTGGTGGTATTCATTTTAATATAGAGTCAAGTTACAGGATAAAATTTTGTATTAATATTAACCCTTTCACTATCCCCCCCTTAGCTCATTTTGTATTACCCATACTTAATTGATGTTAATGCCATTTACTTAGCATTTAACAGATTAATGTTCCTGTAGTAGTGTTTAGAATGTGTTTTACTGATTTCTTCAACTTCTCAACTCTGTTGGGAAACAATGACCACATTTATTTGATTCAAATCCACAACATCAGCAATAGGGATACCCATGAGATATAAAGAAGCCTCAGTACAGAAGGTCTGGACATTTTTGTTAAAGCCAAACCAAGATTGCTTCAACTCAATGATGTGGGGCACTATGACAGTATTGAGTATCAACAGACAAACAGAAATGTCCTGATCCAATGCTATTATTCGTATTTATAACAGCTCTAGTGCTTTTGATAAATGAAGCTACGTTAATTAGTTTCAGGAACAGTTCTCAGTTTGGCATATCCACTAGCACTTCTGAACATGCAATTAAAATATTTCAAAATGTCACTTACGTTTGCTCTCTACAAGAAATGCATACTGATCATGGCCACTTGATTTGTACCAAAACATGTACATTTAGACACAAAGATGTGTTAACATTTTAGGGGTTTAGAAATCTTTCAAATACTATGCCCACTACAATTCAATGAAAAAAATAAAGTTATCAGTGATAATGTACCAATTTTCTGAGTACAAAATAATTACTATCTTAGTTCTTAGGTTCTGTCCTGCTAACAGTTTGTTTTCGTTTTCTTTTTTAAGATATAGATTGAGTTGGGATTTAGAATTTCAAGCATTGGTACCTAACAGGTGCTTTGTTATTGCTGCGGCAATATTTGGTTTATTGTTTTATATGCTCTAAATTAATGTTAACTCTTCATTGAAGATGTAATAGTTGAGTTAAAAGTTAAATCTCAATTCTTTTCATAACTTTACAACAAACTTCTCTCTTAATTTCATGAATCGTGACTTTCATATTTGTGTAGACATTATTTGTCTCATGGTACATATAGTTTAAAATACCACACAGCGCATGGTGGTACAATACATTAATCCCAGAAGTCAAGTCCCAGAGGCAGGCTAATTTCTATAAATTTTAAGCCAAATCTGGTCTACAAATTGAGTTTAATGCCATCTAGAACCAGACATTGAGGCTCTGTCAATAATAATAATAATAATAATAATAATAATAATAATTTTTGGTTAGATAAAAATGAAAGTACATGCACGCACACACACATACACACCCATTCACACACACATGGCCACAGAGGTCAAAAGAGGACATTGTTCCTTGAATCCTCTGGAACTGGAGAGACATATGATTGTGGGTTGATATAGCGGTGCTAAAAACCAAATCTAGGTCTTTGCAAAAGAAGTAAGTGCTTTTAACCATTGAGCCATCTCTCTAGTTCCAGTTTTTGTTGCTGAGACCATGTAAAACCATTTACAATAATTTTCAATAGTACATAATACAATTGCCAGGGATTACTATAGATTACTTGAACATTTCCTTACACACGCACACACACACACACACACACACACACATATGTATGCACACACAAGGACATAGATATGTATGTGCAAATTAAATATTTGTCCTTTCTCCTAAATTATTTTATCTGTAACTTTGATTTAATATAGGAATAAAGAGCAAAATCAAGTTCATTAAATGGTCCCTGCATCTCTTGCTTGGATAATACCAAGAATCGAGAGGTCAGTTATCAGTATTATTTTTTATAAATGAAAAGGTGAATTTTGAAGAAAGAATATATGATGAGGCTGCGAAATTCTAATTACAAGGTTCAGTGTTTAAAACATTAAAATTATTTTATTGAATCACTTCTAAAATCTAGAACACAAAGTTTATATTCCTCTAAAGTAATTGCTCTCATTACTCTGAGACTCAATGTCAGTCAGGTCTTGATGAAGTGAGAGAGCACATAAGAGACAATGCTAGGAAGAACAGAGGGGGTTTTCTATTAGTATTAGATATACCAAGGCCAGTCAAGTAGCTGAAAACTGAAACCTACTTGCTGTGAATCTCTACATGGTATTCTATACATGATGTAACCAGGCTTATTATCACTCCAAGGGTTTCAAGTTGTGAAATAGTATATCAAACTTGGACTGTGGAGTGACATGATAGGTGTGTTAAGTAGATGAACCCAGGACTCAGTGTCATGCTCCAAGAGCACCATACTTCTGTGTCTCGGAAGAGAAGTATGGGGGTGGGGGAGTCCAGATTCTTAAGATGAAATATCCAGTCACACGTGGAGCAGCTAGCAAAACTGTGGTGAGAAACGAAGGTAAGGAAAACTGGAAGAGAAGTTTAAGAGGAAAGTTTGCTGAACATGCTTGTGAAATTACTTCACCAGGGATGGGTATAGTGGTACATACTTAAGTCCTACCCCTCTGTGTTGAGTCTGAGACCCAAGGATCTAGAGTCTGAAGCCACCCTGAAAGCAGTGGGGAGACTGCTGTCTGAGAGAAAAGGAAAAGAGGGACACCATGAATGAAGCAAAAGTGTTGCAGAGTGACCTTTGCACTCAACCTTCTTCCTCTTTCTGTTCTGTCTGTACCACTGCCCCCAACATTTCTCCTCTCTTTCTTTATATAACTAATTTGTAAATTATACATTAATATTGTGCATGTTTTCATGTAAAATGGGTTTTGAAATGTATACACAAATAAAAAGGCTCACCTGATTAATACTTGAATTGTCAAATAATTACCATTTTTATATATTTATTTTATTCTTAATTTATATAAGGTTTGCCTAATGTATGTATGTGTTTCATGCACAAGCTGGTACCCTCTGTGGTCAAAAGAGGGCACTGGATCCTTGTATCCTCTGGAACTTGAGAGACACATGATTGTAGGCTGCCATAATGATGCTAAAAACCAAATCTGCTTCTGCTGTAAAAGTAGTAAGTGCTTTTAACCTTTGAGCTATCTCTCCAGTCCCAGTAACCATGGAACATGTAAAACCATTCACGATAATTTTCAAGAGTACATTAGTATAACCACCAGATATTACTTACTATAGGTTACTTGGACCTTTCCCTTCCCAATAGCTACAATCTTTCCCAATAGAGCCTATGTACCCATAGAAATAAAATACAACCTGCCCAGAATGATGAATATACTCTAATGAGTCAGATGTATGAATTCTGACAATCTCAAAATTAGACCAAAATAAATGAAGTTAACCTTTTAATATGAGCAAGACCTGATACGTAACAAAAGGGTGTTCCTCTTAGACCAACCCTGGCACATGACTTCCCACTCAGAAGCAAGGTTAATATGAAGGTGAACTATAAACTTTTATTATTCTTGGATACTATATTATAATACATAAATTGATATGCCCTGCTAATTTAAAAGGGAATCTTTAAATAGGTTATATTTTATTCACTGATGGGATATAGGCCTTTAATTGTCTAAAATTGATTTTATTTCAACTAAAATATTTGCCTTGACCTTGGGCTTCTAAGCACTGTATAGCTCAATATGAGAGAGTAATATTATAAAAAATGTGATTTTTTAATTCACCTCAAATCTTCCGTCATCCATAAAATTCATCCTCCTTGTAACTAAATCTATTTTAATTCTGGACATCCAAATAAGAAATATATTTCCTAGCATTTATGCTCTGTAAATAAACTTAATAAAGCCTTCAAGTACTGTGACACTTTTGGCAGCGTCTTTGAAATGCCTCATAATAAATTGTTAACCTTGTAATTGATAGTGGCATTAATAATAAACTACAAAGAGTAAAGACGGTGATGTAAGAAGAGGGGATAGCTTTTCAACCATCAAATCCCAATTTTGTTTTTAGTCTTTCATGACTAAAACAACAAAGTGTATATAATGTGGGTAAATTAATATTTTAATATAAATTAATGTTCATCATATATAATCAACCAAAATTAATTTACTTTTATGAATTTTGAAATTATTTAAAAATTTTGGGACTTTCATAAAATACACATTTTTAAACTTGAACATTGGAAGTTTTCTTTCAAATTCATACCTCAAAATTCTTTGTTTCTGAATGAGACATAATATTTTGTTATTCTTGCAAGCCTCATTTTCTTACATATGAGTAAACTGGATACAAATGTTGAGGTGCATTTTTTCTGTCTATACCATTGTCTAGAATAAATTTTATTAATCATGGAAAGAAATCTTGTGCTCTTCCCTAACCTATATATCCATTCTTAGTAGAAAAATAATCAATATTAATTATAATATCTTAATTTCAATAATGATATAATGAGTTAAAGATTATTATAGCCTTGAACTGTTTGTCTTATACTGGGAAAATGTATGTTTTGTTTCTAGGAAGTTCTAGTTTAAGTATTAATATCTGATGTCTGGCATTATTTAACATGGGATTTACATATGTTTCTGAAGTCCTGAAACACTTTCGAATAAGAAGTTCTAAAGGACAAGAAAACTCGACAATTCTTCCTTCTTCAAGAGCACTAGCATCTTTCTAGGGCAGGGGGAGGACTAGACTGCAGATGTGGAAACTATGAAATCACTGAGGTAATAGTTTTTATAACCTGTCATATTAGCCTGTAGAAGAATGATGTTCAGGAGTGAGAGAATTTTCTGCTGTGATTGGGAAAGAATCCATTTTCAATTATCAGATTACATTACAAAAAGTAAGTCATTTGTAAGATACCTTTCAGATAATTGAATGTCAGTGGAATGTATAATATTGACCAATTCATGCCTAGGCTCATCTTTAAAATTTTCTGATTTGGAAAAAGTAGTTAAACAGATGATCAGTCTGAAGTTCAACTTTAATGATAGGTCGTCTCAAAATAATTATTAAGAGATTAGTTGTTCTGCTATCTGATGACATTCTTTCATTACCCTTGCCAACTGTTATTAGAAATTGTTTCTTTGTAACTTTATTTAAAATGAAATACTTTTACTCATATTAGAGATAGTAACCAAGTTCTCTCTCTCTATTAAAGTATGACTTTATGTCAATTCCTTTACTTAGGTTCAATGAACAATAAGGTTTGATTATTTATCAAAGAGGGAAAATATATTGAATGTTCAGCCATCACTCACATCCATAGTATGTTAATTAATTCCTGTAGTTTGTTACCTACATTGTTAAAATAAAAGAACCATATTGCATTAGAAAGAAAACTCCACAATCATTAACTGCCAAATGTTCCCAGGCAATGCATTAGGTATTAATCAGACTCACAATAACTTTTTTAAGTATTATAATCCTAATATAATTTCTTGAGTGAGAAAATCTAAGTTCAGAAAGTTTTTGTAACTCACCTGAGGTTACATAATGAAGTAGAGACTTGAACCTAGAAGATACTTGACGCTTTCTCTCTGTTTTCCCATTTACTCTTAGCATTAATCAACCTAAAACCCTCCATGAACACACTGACACAAACACACATGTGTACATACACGCACATGCACACACAAACATCTACCAACACACCCATGCATGCATGCACATACAAAAATGCACACACACATGCACACATGTATATACACACATATACACATTCATTCATACTCATGCATACACACACTTATATTTATAAACATACCTACACACACACACACACACACATGATCACCTCATGAATCATTTACCTTCTGAGACATAGCACTATGGTTTACCAAATGCTGAGCAAAACTCTTCTATATGGGAAGAAATAATTCTTGGTCAATTTTTTGTTTGTACAGTAATTCTGGGAGATAGAACTGTAGTCTAGGCTTGCTTCTAGTCATAGTGATCCTTCTGTCTCTGCCTTTCACATGTTTGGATAACATATCCTGACTTTAAAATAATTCTTTAATAAAATTTCAGTGTATAAAACCACTTAACAAATAATTAGTTTTTAACTATGATGAGGAAAGTAAAGACAAGGAAAGGAAAATCTGTTTCCAGGTCAAGTGTTCAGAAAACCAAGCCAAGTTTAGAAAGTAGCTTTCATTTCCTGGAAAGGAATCAGACCTGACTGACTTAGAAAATGTATTTTAACATCAATCCATGCCAAGATTTTATTATTTACCAAAAAAGGTATATAATTTTCAGCAGATATTCACACATAGCCTTTAAGGCTTTGAAGTATTTTGTGATAGACATCCTTCATATAAAAGCAGCAAACACCTCAAGAATGAGACATAAAATTCATTAACTCATAGATAATATGATAGGTCTTTCAGTCTTATAACCACTTAATACTACTTAAATCCCAGAATTCCTAGGAAGTACAACTGTTGTGGAATACCCCACTACTGTTTTTGGCCTCATCTATAATAATTTTCAGTTCATTATGGAAGTTTTAAAGACCATCAAGGAATTTTAGAGTATGGGAGAAAAATAATCAGGAGAGGTTGTGGTAGATGTAAAGACCTGTATGCATTCTAACACCAGTCATACACTGTGCCTTCTACTGTAGAAACTGACCAATGTATTTAATTTTAAGATGACATACACAGAAATGGCAACTGTATTTCTTAAAAAAAAATATTTTATTTATTTAATTTTTTGTGTATGAGCGTTTTGCCTTCATGCACTCTTGTCACCTTCAGAGGACTAAAGACCCTGGAAATGGACTTATTGAGAGTTGTGAATAGCCATGTGGGGTGCTGAGAATTGAGCTGGAGTCCTCTGCAGTTAAAAAAAAAAAAGCATGCTTAATTGCTGTGCTATCTCTCAAGTCCTTAAAACATTTAATAGCAACAATAATGGAATAAATATATAAGACTTGTTCAGAGAACCTGATCCCTAGAAGTAAGTGCTAGAGAGCTGGACTCGATGGGAAACCTTAGTACTAACTAAAGAAAGGGACAGTCAGGAATCACACGAAGGAGAATTCAAATAACTTTTACAACAGTAGAGTCTTTGAGTGTATGCACTTGATTAAAGTTTCTAATACATTACAACCCTCTTACACCTACGAAAATACACATCAAAATTTTCTAAGCAGCTGTGAGCAACAGAGAGAAAAACAGCGGAAAAGGAAGTAGGACTAACAGTTTGTCTTACTGAAGATTAGTTCATTTATTGTCTTTGGCTAATGGAGCTAGTGTGGCCCTGACTTCCAAACACATCAGGGAACACTTCTTGGAAACAAATGGGATAAATATTTATTTGGTGGGCAGTATCAGTAAGACAGTAAAAAATAAGAGGAGCACTTAAGTGTTGTTTTCATAAAATGTTAGTAACATGAAAAGTTTTAGAACCATTACAAAGAGTGACAGGGCACTGCTGACGGAGACCCTAGATTTGGGTTGCAAAGAAGAGTAGGTGTCAGAGGCAGAAGCTCACAGCTAACCATTGAACTGATCAAGGGTCTCCCAATGTAAAAGTTAGAGTGAAGACTGATGGAGCTGAAAGGGTTTGTGACCCCATGAGGAGAGCAACAATACCAACCAACCAGAGCTCCCAGGGTCTAAACTACCAGCCTGGGAGCACATATTCGGCTCCAGCTGTATGGCTCCAGCTGTATATGTAGGGGAGAATGACCTTGTCAGGCATAGGTGGGAGAGGAGATCCTTGGTCTCATGAAGGCTGGAATTGGGGAAATTCAAGGGAGGAGAGGTGAAAGGGGGTGTTGGCAGCACATCCTCATTGAAGCAAGAAGAGGGGAGATGGGATAGGGGGTTCTTGGACTGGGGGAAATAACGGGAAAGGGGACAACATCTGAATTGTAAATAAAATATCCAATAAAAACGAAAAAAAGAAAAAAGAAAAAGAAAAAATAGTAGGTGTCTTAGAACCCACTTTGCAGAGCACAAAGTCTGCCTGCCTCTGCTGAGGTTAAAGGCATGTACCACCATGCCCTTGGAAATACAAACACATTTCAAAGTAAACCACTGTTCACAAATGAGCACAGCACAGATTCCAGGAACTTGCTGTGAGTATGAAGTCAAACCATTATGGTAATGCTTAGTTTAATGGTTATCTAGTTGTCTCTGTGATTTCAGTAAACTTAAACTGCTGCCCTTGGAGATGAAGGGAGACAATGTTTTAGTACAATTTCCCTTTGACATTTATTCTAAAATCCAGACCTAAATGAGAAGAAAAGTTACACTGTTACCAATGTTACCCTGTCAGTGGCAACCAAATGATTTTTTTTTCATACTGCCATATTTGTTGACTTCTAAATATATATATTCTAATTAGATATAAAACAACTTGCAGTTTGCAGTTTGCATAAGTCAGTTGTTGATTTTTGAGCTCCAATTCTGAAGACTTTCGATCTTAAAGCCCACTCTTATGAATTGTAGTTTTTGACTAGAGGAAAAAAAAAACCTCATTTTCAAGAAACAGCCGGCATTTATAAATAACTACATAATGAAAGCTGCAAATTCTTCCCAAGGAAGACAAATGCTCACCAGAGGAGGTAGGAATGTAACAGAACAAGAAGAAAATAATGGATAAACCTGCAGGGGTGGGTGGGTTAAAGGCCAAAGGCAGCCTTGGGAACTTTAACATTCTTATGTGGACTAACATTTCAGGCTAAGTTAGCACTGGAAAGTTCCAGTTAAAAAAAAAAAAAAAAGCAAGTACTGATAAGTTTTCCACCAATTACACTTTCAGAACAAAGGTATTTCTCCTACACGTTCAAAGGAGTAAAAAAAAGTACTTCTAAGCACTCAACAGAGAGCAATGTGCTGAGGAGCATTTCTTCAAGGAATACCGTAGAGACCCTTGAACATTTAGTAGTAGCCTTCCCAAGGTGAAGAAAAATACCTGGAGCATTAGAAAGTTCTCAGGTTAAGTGAAAGCCGTCTTGCACAATAAAGAATTACTGCAGGCCAAAGGAGGGATCACATTGTATTAGTAATGAAAAAAAAAAAAAGGATTCAGAATATTGTGAAACTATTTAAATTTTTACTATTAATTAGTTTTATAAATCTCTAATGTGGATTCTTTCCTTAAGCTTTTATAAAATCAGCTGGGTGGGGATTTGGAATGGGGGGCTGGAGGTGGGAGTGGAGGCAGAATGATTTAAGATGATTCCATGGGATTTGAATTCAATCCCTCCCTCTTTTGCCTCTAGCCCTCTATATTCCCTAATCCTACCCTAACCCTAACCCTAACCCTAACCCTAACCCTAACCCTAACCCTAACCCTAACCCTAACCTTATCTTCCTCCCTTCTTCCCCTCCCTTCTTCCTCCCTCCCTTCATTCCTCCTTTCCTCCCTCCCCCCTTTTTCCCCTTCCTCCCTCTGAACTAGATCAGAACTCACTGAATCTCTATAGTCAGGCCGGCCACCAGCTCAAGTGTCATCAAGTCTAAAGCAAAAACTGCAATGCATGGAGAGATGTTAACCTATGCATCTGATTCAGTCTACTAACAGTAACTATGAAAGAAATTGTGGCAACTCAGTCATGACCTTTTCTCTTTCCTTTTCTGTGGTTACAACTTCTTCCCACTTGCCTCTCCTACCACAGTCCCCCGTTCCCCCAAATTGTCACTTAACAGACATTCTGTAGTTTCTTGAATGGTGGTTTAAACTAAGCATGGCCAGACCACAAAAAGTACTGACAGGGGTTATCATTTCCAACAAACATTCTAAAATACTACTTACTACAAATGCTGAAATTTGTCTTGGCTCTCCTGGAGGTTGGTTAATTACCTTAAATTAGCTTGAGGAAAAGATTAGTCTTGTACGTAGTCAACACACAGGTGGTAGTTTCTAGATAGTCACGTCTCATGACAGCTTCCACTATTTTTTATCATTAGCAAGGAAAATGGGAGGGTTGGGCGGTGAAAAAAGTCCCCATTATACAATTTAACTCATTAAGATAACTCAGTATCTGGCTTTCTGTTATGAAATAGAGCATGCCTGAATATGTTTACAAATTTCACACAGAACTGCTGTCATTATGGAGAATTTCTGTTTTGTTTTCTTCTCCAAACCACCCACTGAGCTATATGTAGTCATCAGAGAAAAACCTTCATCTTAAAGAAGAAAGAAGAGGAGGAAAAGGAGGAGGAGGAAGAGAGAAAGAAGATAAGTAAAAAGGGGGAAAGTATAATAATTAAATCTGACTTGTGGCCACCTGAATTGAGGAGAAACCATGGAAAATGTAGGAGAAAAAATATGTTATTTTAATTTATTTCTTTATTAATTTAGAAGCTACTTTGGACAAATAATACTGGGTATGTACGACAAATCTACACCTCCCATCATGTCAGCTCCTGCCTTTGCCCTTTCCCTGGCCATTAAGAGGTTTGCTTTATCAATAAAAAGAAAACAAATTGAAATAAACACCAAAGATAGCATTTGCCTCAAGTTAACCTGACGGTTTTTGTTTTGTTTTGTTTTGTTTTGTTCTGTTTTGTTTTAAGTTTTAAGTTTTAAAAGAGAAATCGCTTATCAGGCCAAGTACATTGTTCATTTGTCGAGTTCTTTCCTAAAAAGTAACTCAATACAGCAGAACAATCTTTTTCAAGACAAAATTGATATATATAATAATGGAAGTAATAAAACTTCTACTCTGGACACAAAGGGATCTGAACTAAGTTGGGGAGGGAAAAACAACAGATGGTAGATTGTTACCTTGGTCTACTTAGGCTATGCCTGGTGTCACATGTGGACAGTGATGTCACATTTACTCTCTCCTGTGCACTGCTCTGCTGTCCTTAATGCAACCATTGTTTTTGCATTCCATGCATTCAGTGTAAACACTTGTTGTTTGTCTTTTTTCTCAAACTGGTAATTATTCCAGTTCATAAAAATTATTGCTGCATAAAATTCCAACAATGCAGTCTTTCATTTGGGAACTACACACAGTCTTTTTTAATACTAGGAGCCAAGCTTTTTGGTCGAATGGTGCAAGAGGAGGATTCTAACACCTCAGTCCCAACAGCTTTCCAAATAACACGTTTCAGACTGACAGCAATTTCCTTCTCTTCCCAAGCACGTTCATGCTGTGCCCTGACTGTCTTCAAATACTTGTCAGTCTTCCCTAACTATACAGCTACTGCCAAACTTGGAGTCTCTCTAATTATCTTTCTGTCTTCTGAAATCCTTTTTTTTAAAATGAATGTTATCTCTACTATACACTTGCATACTTACTGGCATAGTTATTGTGCATTTAATTTGTGCCCAATGTCCGAATATATATATCTTACTCTGTCAGTCATGATGTTTTCATTAGTCAGCAAAGTTATTTATCATTTCATTATGACACTTAGTAACACCGAGTATAAAACATAGTCATCTAAAACATAGTCGAGATACATTTGTAAAAATTAAAGTGTTCCAAAAAAAACAAAAAAGAAAAAAACAAAACAAAACAAAAACAAAAAGCAAAATACCAAAAAGGGGCCAAGACATATATTTTGAAATCAGTTTGCTTGAAGATGAATATGAAAACATGTTGCCAAACGTGTGGATCTCTGTTGGGTGTGGCACAATTGGGAGAGAGCAGAGCAGTCTCTGCCTATGTAATTATAGGTCAAGTTAAATATGCAGCTTGGGGTGTGGGATGATGTGGGTGTGTCCGGTGGTTTTAAGAGCAAAATAAGATCTGTGAAGTGGAACCCAGTTTCAGAGATAATTTGTTTGTGTTGTAAAGGACAATTATATAAAATAGTTTAGGCATTATAGTAGTCTTGATGACCTCACCCTTTGAAGAAACCTTATGCTCATTACAAGTCTGTTGAATGGACCTACACTAGAAAAACAAATAATTAGATTTCAAAGATGGAAGAAATGCTAGATCAGTTTTCAAAAAAAAAAAAAAAGAAAAAGAAAAAGAAAAAAAAGAAAAAAGGTTTAGACAGCTGAGATCTTCTTCCCATCTCTATTAAATGATAAAAGTGAGCTGGACTTGAAACAGACTCAGAGTATAAAATACAATTCTCACAAGATATAAAATAAACACATAAATAAATCCAACAGTCAGTCAGCCCATTCTCAAAACAACCAGAGTCCACAAATTTTAGCCATGGCAAATAAACTAGTGGTGTCTGATTAAGAAAAAGTGGCACACAAAATTTCTGTAAGAATATTCTGACAACTAGGCAAAGACTTATTTTAATTATAAAGATTTTCCCTTTTATTTAGAAGACATGTTAGAACTGGCTTCTTTTTTATCTCATAACCAAGGGCATACTAGATTTTTCCACAAATGTTAACCAAATTCCAAATGAAACCATTTCATTGTTTTACTCTTCACATGAACCTTGTAGCTTTCCATTTAAAACATTCTTATTAATGGAGAATGCATGGTTAATGTGTGTCTTAGAGGCCTGTTCTAGGGAAAAAAAAAAAAAACAATCAATTCATGATGCTGCTGCATTTATCTTGTATCCAGTCCAAAATGTTTGATAATGACTCTGGAGGATGGTGGATGCAAGTGTGGGGAAAGGAGACAGTAGTGTAGACTTGGATTTGAACATTTTGGGGCTGAGGGAACTGGACTTGTAATAAGTACGTGAAAGACACATCTTAAGAGCCCATCAGATGTGCAGTAGGAATGGTAAAGATGGAATTTCTGAACCACAGCTACCTGGGAAATCTTAAAGAAAAGATCCTGCCTGAACTTGATTTACATAAGCACACAGCAGGTGTTTGGGTTGATTTTCCTATTGTTTTGTTGCCAGTTATTCATGAAGTAACTGGAGCCTGGGTTTCAGTGTGCATGGAGATGTTTTGTTTTGATTCATCACACTGGCTGAAAAACTGACTATAACCTGAGCTAAATTTTCTCTATCCCTCCTCTCTCTCTCTCTCTCTCTCTCTCTCTCTCTCTCTCTCTCTCTCTCTCTCTCTCTCACACACACACACACACACACACACACAAACACATACATGCACACACACACACATGAGCACACATGCTGAGTACCATGGTGCACAAGTAGAAGGCAGAGAATGATTTGGTTTGGGCTTTTCACATTGTATGACCTGGAGACTACTTCAGAGCCATCAGGCTTAAGGGCTAGTGACTTTTACTTTACCAACTGAGCTATCTCGCAGGCTCTGTAAATGCATTCTTAAATTTTCTGAGTCTAGGAAGATACTTAACTTTAAAAGTGCATTAAGAAACTCAAGGTCAGGAACTTCCTTTAATACCCAATCCACTCTGTCTGCTGGCCCTATATGCCTGTCCTTCTGAATCACCTATGCCAAGAAATCTCTCTAAGCATTTCAAGCAATTCAGGCCTGACATCTTAAACATTAAGTGACTCTGTCGTAGTCTAAGTAAATTACGCTATTGCAATGTGTATAACCTTTCATCCACTATTTTACTTGTCAAGCCTCAGACTGTTGTGTTTGGAGCTGGAAGGAAACATCATTTCTGTTTAAAGACTATGCTTTAGACAAGAAAGACCCACAAAGTAGACAAAGGGAGCAAAAATCGGGTGAATTCCTGGACTTTTGTTTCTTAAAACTACTTGATATCATTTATCTAGGCTTTGTAGTTACACCAAGCATACTGCACCAATCTTCTACTGGACTGATATAATTAACAGTATAATTGTTACTCTGTAAAACAATGCAGATTGCTTGTGATACTTAGAAAGTGGAAACAACAGAATGGGTTAAAAGCTGATATTTCCACAGGAATCATTCCACTGACAGGAAGTTCTATTTGTGCCAGGAAGAAAGCAAAACTATCACTTCTGTACTATGTAATTTACAATAAAACACCTGGAGCATAATAGGTCTTTTGTAGAGAGAGATGCCATTAACAAAGCCCAAGCAGAAAATGTGCTTGACATAGGAACCCGAGCAGTGCACAAGCTTCAGAATTCCGGCTGACCATCTGGGTGGGAGCACACACGGGTAACCAGGGCAAAAGGAGTAGGAGCCAGCCTCAGTTTCCTTGTGTGTACGATGGAGCAAGACTCCTGTGATAATCATCTTAATTAACACATAATTCAGAGAGAGTGCAGTGCCTCTGAAGTACTCATCAAAACATTTATCTCTAGGCAAACGTGTGTGTGCACAGATATATACCACAAGCCAAAAATCTAATTACTCAGCTCCTCCACACTGGAGTACAGGATTTCCTTCTTTCTTGCCCCGCATCCCCGGTCTCTGTCTGTCTTTCGTCTCAAGTACAGATGACTTATAAATTGAACCACCTCCTCCTCAACTGTTGCTACCTATTGCTTATTTAAATATAACAAACAAACGTCCTGCTTCACTTCTTTTCTGTTGTTGCCTTTCCTAAGCTGCTTTCCCATTGCACACTTCTGTGCCTGAGAAACTCACAGAACGGCCTGACACACACCTGGGAGCACACAGCCAATCTTCTTTTATACCTAGGCATTTGCTACATGTGTGAAACAGTATAGCTTCAAGGAAAGGAAATGTACACAGTACCTCTGAGAGCAAGCAGGGATCCTTCATGTGTTACAGAGAAGTGAGATGCAAAATACTTTACAAGCCCTTACACTGGGGGTTAGAGGACTCAGAGAAGGGGCAATGGCCATAAATAACCAGTTAGTCTATGCTCTGCATTCTGGCATAAAACAGCCTTTTAAAGCTGAAATGATTCTTTGTTCTTGGGCATTGCTAGCGACAAAAGTCTCTTAGTAAATATTCCTAGGCAGAAATAAACACAAAATGTGCCACAGGGAAGGGAAGATTACAATTTCATTCATGATGTGTCCCATAAATTTTTGGAAAGAGGTATTTATGGATGCTAATATAAGAAGAGTTGTTCAGTCTCCTGTCCTCTCAGAGCCTCCATCTTCTTTTCGGGACACACCTGCACCTGAAATCATAGATCTGCAACCTACTCCCCAGCCCACAGCTCAGTCTATCTCCAGGGAGGCCTGCTCCCACCCAGGACAACCAAACAGGAGCCTAGCACAACTTTCCTCTGAGAAGCTCTACCCAGCAGCTGACTAAGACAGCTGCAGAGCCCCACAGCAAAACATTGGATGGAGCATGGGGACTCTTATGGAAGAACTGGGGAAAGGATTGAGTGCCCAGGAGGGGTTAGAAACTCCACAGAAAAACCATCAGAGTCAACTATCCTGGAGCCTTGGGGTCTCTCAGAGACTGAACCGACAACCAAACAGCACACGTGTTGGACTTAGGCCCTTGCACATATATTGCAGATTTGCAGCTTGATCTTCATGGTGGTCCTTCACCAACTGGAGTGAGGACACCCCTAAAGTTGTTGCCTGTCTGTGGAATACATTCCCCTAACTGGGCTGCTTTCTCTGGCCTCAGTGGTAGAGGGAGGTGCCTAGGCCTGGAGAGACTAGATGTGCCAGCGTGGGGGAATACCCAAAGAGGGTGGGCCCACTTATGGGCAAAATAGAGGGGAGATGGGGAGAAGGACTCTGTGAGGTGGGCACTGGTCATGTCAGAGATTGGGATGGTAAATGAATAAGTAAATTAGTTAATGGAGAAAACAAAAGAGTTGGTTAGGAAACAAAAGGAAACAGAGAAAACAGACATTCATGCTTAGGGAGGCTTGAGGAACTTGGACTGACTGCATGCTACTGAACAGTGTCCCTGTCAGTTTCAGGTTTCAGACATCAACAAGAAACAATTTAAGGTGATGTTCTTGTTCACATAGAAGCCTGCTAACTAAACCTGCCACTTCTTTAAGGCTGGATACTGAACAACTGCAAAAGGAATTTAACTTTGTTGGTTTTAAGACAAATGACTTTTTTTGATGGGAAATACACTCGTGGACCATAGTGTGTGTAGAAGTTGGAGGTTGAAACGCATGTGGTCTCAAGAATCTTTTGTAGTAGAATGAGTCAGAAAAGAAGCACAGGACTGTTTACATGCTATTCTATCCCAAAGTCCTCCAGCCTGAGCATGTGCTGGGGCAGTCTTACATTCTGCCTTCCTTCTCCATCTATCCTCCCCTTTATGTCTTCTGTTACACTAACTTGTATTTTCATCCATAAGAACTTTTTTTGTTATCAAGATGTATGTTTTCCCTATGAACCCTGAGGTTGTAGTAAGATAAAAACAACACATGGTTAACATCTTTCCATGTGCCTGGGCATTAAACTGTAACTGATGTACAAGTTCCATCCAAAACATATTTGAAAAATAAATTTAACCAATATATTCAAGGAAGAACAGTAGGTACTATATAGAGAATAGAATTTATTTACTTACTTGGTTTGTAGGGGCTAAATTTTCAGCGAAAAATCTAAGAACTACATGTATTAGGTAAAATTTATATGTTCTGAGGGCAAGTTACATAAAATATACAGCGAAATACATAGCATATATTTGAAATGCACATGATAGAAATAAAGTACCAAATGGAATTGAAAAATATAAGAAGAGTTTTAGGGTTTGTGACCCTTTACTCTACTCTTTTTTTCCTTTAAAACTCTCTGTTTACTCCTGCTAAAAATACACACAATTGTGAGTTTTTTCCTCCTATTACAGTCTGTATAGTTTTCATTCAAAGGCATAAGCTATAATTTTCAGAAGCGAGAGCAAAGTCAGGAAGATATAATATTCAGGCCCTCCATTTGAAAGAACACTGCCAGCAGTAAGAATTGCTTGATTCTCCATACACCGGAAGTCCTATTTGTCCCGATTTGAGAAAAACGTCTGCAACAAGCTATCAGGCTCTTTTATGATTAGTTTCCAAAGTACAATCTGAAATTACAATTCACACACAGTGAAAAACCAAGAGGATAAAAATCAATTGTGTTTACGATGGTTATTTTTCTTCCCTTTGTCAGGGCCAGTCACTGCTTTCGCATCTTCCCATCTTGCTAGTCATCATGTCAGTCACGATCTTTATATGGATTGAAACCACCTCTACAATTAAGGTAACTTTAAAGTAAACTGTTTTTATTTATATTGAATGTCTACATTTCATTTGTATTACCTAATTTCCATTTTATGCAATTATTTCTTCTTCTTCTTCTTTCTTCTTCTTCTTCTTCTTCTTCTTCTTCTTCTTCTTCTTCTTCTTCTTCTTCTTCTTCTTCTTCTTCTTCTTCTTCTTCTTCTTCTTCTTCTTCTTCTTCTTGATTTTTCAAGACATGGTTTCTTTGGGTAGCTCTGGCTGTCCTGAAACTCACTCAGTACATCAGGCTGGCCTCAAACTCAGAGATCTACCAGGCTCCTTCTCCAGTTCTGGAATTATAGGTCTGTGCCAGCATGCTTGCTTTCATTGCCTAATTGTTTAAATATTAGTACATAGGAGGAAATCGTTAAACCTTGATAGGATACTAAGAGCTTTAGTCCAACTCCAGATTTTTGAAATATGGAAGTAGAGGCAGAGCATATACTGTATCCTCTAATTCATTTCCTAAGAAGGATATACATGGATATCCCTCATTTTTATTTTGGTACTCTGTTCACTGAATAAGATTCTCTCCCAAGAGTAATAGAATTTTGTCCTTGAAAATAATTTTGATATTTAAATTTTCATTTCTGCTTTAACAGTACTTTGATGCATTTTTTCAAGGTAATTTTTCTTCCCTGCTTATAGCAAAACAAAATCTTTACATAGTCAACTCCTAACTATTGACAAAATGGAGCTGCTGTACCCAAATTGATGAATTACGTAAAACAGTCATTAACTAACTGCAAGATGGAGCTACTCAACTGATGCTGATGAATCTGTATATGCGTGTCTACTTCTAACTTCTCTTCATATTTGAAAACAAATAAGGAAAAATGCTTGCTTGTCCAATTCATGTCTCACTCCCTTCAAAAAGCACAAACAAAAGAGAATATCTTAAATGTATTTCTATTTAATCCTACCCAAATGTTCCTAAACTTTCCCTTTTTCATAAAAACTACTAGTCCACACTTTAGAGGCGACACACTGAACCTTCAATGGAATACTTCATGGATATCAAATTCAGCCCACAGAACAAAGAAAATTATCCTTGATGAGTGATCAGATAAATCAAAGGAATGTGTTTTTATCCTGAACACTTTTATGGAAGGTGAAAGTGTAACATTCTTTTTAATTTACTGGAGACATTTAAGCATGTGGGCCTCCAAGTTTCAAAGACTGAGATGTAATTTAGGTAGCAATTATGACAGTATACTTCTTGCTTTGTAAGAATATATGCTGATTGTAGAATAAGGTTTTACAATTACCTGTGGAGAGCCTCTCATCCGTTAGGTCTAGCCAGTCACAGTCAGTGATCCACAGTGAAAATCCTTTGATTTAAACAGCTACTGTTTGGGAAGTCTGATGAGTTATAATGTTAGTGGTCAGAAACAGCAGAGCATGTTCAATGAGGGCAAGTCAGCTACCTAAATCATGTTGTATGGGCTGAAGATTAATTAGCCTGAAAAATTCCAGGACAGAAAACATTTTCAGCTAGAGAAATACTTATAGATGAGAATGCCATCTCAACCAGTTATAGAAAGTAATTTATCTGTAATAATTTGACCAGGAATACTTAGGAATCTAGGGAAACTTTTCTTCTCTTTGCTTTGCTTTCTCCTCCATCTCTTCCTTTCTTCTTCCCACCCCTTCTTTCAAATATTTTATCTTGCTTGTCCAAGCTAGGCACTCTACCACTAAATCTTTATCCCAATACATTCCTCCTCCTGTTCCCCTTTATAAATCTTCGACTTTAACCTCTTCAGAACTTCAACTTCTGGGCAGCACTTGTCTTGAGAGTGAACTGCATATGGGCAAGTAATTTTACATCGCATCCATAATCTCTGAAGAGAACAGGTTTAGAAAAAAGTAGAGGCCTGAAAAGAGTATTTTAATACTCTGTTCAAACAAACATAAAGCAATTTTTATATTAATGATACACTGTGATTTTCAAGAAAGTGAAAAATCAAATTCATGCTCTACATAATTAGCCATTATGGTTGTGAAAATAAAGATTATTTAATTAATATGTCTGCATGATTTGATTGATACAAAACTAATTTATCTCCCAGTTTTGAGTTAGAATTGACTGTTATAGATATAAATATGCATTGAAGAAATAGTTATATTTCATCAGTCTATGTATATTCTACACACTAAAAATAAAAATGACTCTATTTTAAAGACTACTGATAAATACACAGCAAATTTTTGAAAATCATATTTGATATAAAACAACTAAAATGAACAATTGCTGATCTGAAAGTAGTAGATGTGAGATGATGAATATAGGTACATGTCTTACAGATTTAAGAGCAGGACGCAAGTCTTTTGTAGGAAAAATATAGTATAAATATGAAGTAAAGCTAAGTAATTACTCACGCAAAATAATTACCACAGCCAATCAAAATGCAAAGTTGTGGCAGCCAGTTCCAGCTGATAGATCTACAGAACGACTCCTGCTGAGCCTCAAGGAATATTGAAGAAGAGGAAGCAGAAAGGTTGCAATATCCAGAGGATCAGAGGGTTTGCTCCAAGAGTTTTTATACCGCCAGATTCCAAAACAAATAGGAAACTCAAAAGGTTTAAGCCAAATACATAGGTGTAATCAGTAGGTGTATTATTTTTAATGAAGTAGATTCATGCCCCAAGTATGATTAGTTAACAATAGCTTAGTTATGTAGTCCATGAAGGCATCAGTATCTCTTCTTGCCCTGAAACTAGTTGCTATGTTCCTGTCCTGTCATGATATATGATGAAATGGTAGGACAAGGAGTGGCTTGGTTTATTTGGACTGTGGTGGTATCATAATGTGTTCTACAAGAAGACCATTGGTGCTAGCCTAGCCTAGCTCTTGCCAATTTCCCCAAACTAGAGACAAACTGGAAAAAACAGCAAAATAAACATTAGTGTGAATTCAAGATTGTTGCTAAAGTCCTAGATGTAAATATATTTTGTGAATATAAAATGTTTACCAGATTTTCTTTCTATTTTCAATTAGGAACACAAAAAGATCGAGTACCTGCGTGAGTACATAGATTACAAATACATACATTGCAGCTTTTTATATAATCTGCAGGTCAAATATTTAGTGATGACGCAGGCTGATTAATTTGAGAAAGCCTCACTAATAAGATTTGTAAAACAGATTATTTTCCTTCTAGAATTTTAAGTGCTTTGAGCTTGAAGTTGCCATTGTTCCACAGTGCTTTTGTAAGCCTATTTAAATAGTTTTATTAAGATACTATGACTGAAACTCATTACTTTAAAAGAGGATTGTCAGTGACACAATATTTTATGAATATTCCCATGTAAGAAATGAGAGACAACTGTATTAATTATGTAAGAGAATATCTGTTGAAAAAGGAAATTTGGACACTGGTGCATCAATAAATGCTGAATGTCAAGATGTGAGTAAAAATATCAATAAATAGATTTGTGTTTTATTTTCCTTAGGTCACATGTCTCATTTATGTTGATTATTGAATTGATTCAACCTTAGTATTTTTAATTATTTTTCAAGTAAAGGGCAAATAAGTTTATTGTGTTTTTAATATCCAATATTTTTAATTGTTTTTAAAATAGTATTTTCTTGTCTTATTGTGGTCCTGGTTTTATTTTCTACATGAAATAAAATTATACAACTTAAATTGGCTCTCATGTGGATTGAGGAAGGGTTGACTTGCATTAATAATGAGGGTGTTCCCCCACAGAATAGGTCATTGAATGGTTAGATTATCTATCAGCACCAAATACAAGGTAATTCTGCCCAAGCACTTTGATTTCCCAAGAAATTATTCAAACCTCAAGTATCATCATTTAGTTTCCCCTTTCATTTAGAACTCATGTTAAATAAATGATGGGTCTCAACTGCTTATTCAATATTGAGAGACAAATAAATAGTAACCACTTATTAAAATAGGGAAAATATACAAAATAATGCTGGCATCGATTTTAGATAAAATGCAAGATAGTGTTCATTTGCATTTTCACTTGAGATTTACTGTCAACAAAATAAATCCCAAGGAACCATTATCATAAGAACAAAAATGATCTACACACTAACAATTAATTTGATGTTATGAATTTACTGGGAGAAATTAATCTATACATTACAAGGTAATATTTTATACAACTGCTGGAATGGTGATTCTATGTGACTTGCTCATTGGAAGGTAGGTACTCTAACAGTTGCTGAGAGTTAATATTTTTCCTCTTCCCAAGAATACTCAGCAAAACTAGGTTATAGTTTTTATTTCTACTTTTTCCTAAAAAAAAAAAAAAATGTTAACATAAGACAACATACTTTACAACCCTAAGAGAGTAAGATTCAGGAAACCTCAGAAAATAATTCATCATTTCGGTGAGTAATGGTGATATGGATATTACATATTTTCTTAGCACATACCACTTTGAACACCCATGGGTATTTATAATAAACACTTGCCTTTAAGAGAAAGGACATCATTTCACTAAAAGGCTCCTTTAAGTGGCCCTGAATTTATGACCAAATTTCAAAAAACAGTTTCTTATTAGAAATCTCATAAACTTTAATGGAAAGTAAAAGCTAAATGCATATTAACTTGTAAGTGCAATGCTAGTATGTTTTACATATGACTCAGTATTTCAGTTTGGAACCACCTTGTTTGGGTAATCTAGTGCTTTGAGATTCATGTAATAAATTGAAGAAAATGTCTTCTTTTATCACACACAGTCTTGAAGTTGCTCTTCAAAGAGTACTTTCTTACTGTTTTATATACACTACCATTAAATGTAGAAGAAAATATAACTATGTATAAAGCATACCTTGTTGTACATTAGTTATGTTACTTTTAGGTTTTATCACATAATAATTTTATTATTTTAATTATTTTTTAATAATGAATGAGTTTGAATTCTGTACATGCTAACGTGAACTTAAAAAACAACAGTCATTTGTATAAAAATTTAGGATTTACTTTGTCTTAGGTTAGGGTTGAATTTGAAAATCTCTGAAAAATATAAAAGCTAAGCTTTATAACCTTTAAATATATTATGATGTCCAAAAACTGAAAATTTTACTTATAAACCATTTCACAATCCACAATCAACTAACTTATTCTGTCAAAATATTGCCAACAATAGAAAAGTATGATTTATGATGAAAAACATGATACTCTTCCTAAAACTAAAACGAACTTATTAAAGACAATATTGCAAAGCATACACTTTTTATTTTCTGAGGTTTCCTTTAAAATTTGTAAACAAATTTTAAAATTTGTAAAGGTTGTAAATGGACACAAACACACATGGGTGTTTTCCACAGCATCTTGTTGTATTAGCACTATTCTGTCAATTTCAAAGGCAGTTCACAGATTAGTTTGATATGTAGTTGATATGATGGATGGACAGACAACACTCCTTAGCTATGCTGTCTATTTTAGTCTATATCAATCCAAATTACCATATGAGACAACTTGGCTTTTCCTTGCACCCCAAGGATTCCTAATTTTCTATGCTATCAGTTCACCTGTTGCCTTATTCTGTAAAATACAAGCAGTCTACTTATCAGCATTGAACAAACTGCATTGAAATCATTGTAGCTTCTTTTGTTTGTTTGTTTGTTCTTGCTCTTTACAAGCACAAGCCACTTATTCTTCCTGGCTTTTTTCAACCTTCTCCTCTCTGTACTCCCACACAAAAATAATCTCTTCCTGTCTCCAAGTTCTGAGAGATAGCCAGAATTTTTATTTTAAGTGACTTAAAACATATGCTGATTATTTGACCCCTGCTTCTTTCTCTTACTTTCCTGAAGCCAACACATTTGAATGTCCCCCTCTAGTCTGGCATCATCCACTTCAGTGTGCAGAAGGAGCTTAATTTAACCTTGGTTTTCATTTATATGAGAAACTAGAATTTCGGTGTGCTAGAAAAAAGATACGCTGTAGAAGACACTGTATTATATGTGACACCATGAAAACCTGTTAACTCATATATTTAAAGACATACCAAATACAAATGTTTTTATTCAATAACCAATTTAAAAAAATAAAGAAATGTTGGAGTCCTTACTGGAAAAAGATGTAATGTAAGTCACCTTCACAAAACTAATGCCCTTTCCAGCCTTCTCTTTATTTTGACTATAAATATAGAGATGGTTTGAACTGTTTTGTCTTTTTTGTTGAATTATTGTAGGAAGCCAAGCTTTAGTCTCTGTTTCTTTGTTGTTAGTTTTGTATATTTTTTTTTATACATTTTCTTCATTACTTCAATTTACAGGCTTTTCAGAAAACAGTTATTCAAGAAAGAACACAAAGCATTAAAACCCTGAATGCCATCCTCTCATCTAAGAGTATCCGCCATCCCCTTCAATTAACTGATATCCTACTGCAATCAGCTAATGCATCTGTGCTAACAGTTTTCTTTACAAGATCTTCTGTTTGTTTGGTTGATGTCTGCTGTGCTGATTAGAGGGACAGACAAGCACAAATAATGATGGCTATGTCTGCTTAATGTTTATTTGGGAATCTTCAGTGACTGTCTCTGTTTTGTTTGCTATAAACTCAAAGAGAAGGGTGCTGCATTCCAACGTGTCCAGAGTTAAAGAGTGATAGTGGCAGGCTCTTCTTAGGCAGCTCATGATTCTAGGTCGAGCTAGTTTTCTTTTTCCCTTACAGGTTTCACTTCTAGATAAGAACTTGTACATAAATTACAAAGAATTTTTGTTTTTTCAAACTTTGCAAAGAGCCGACCATCCTCTACGTTCTTCCAGAAAACCAGCAGGCCGTGAAACCCAGTGGTGTTTTGTTTCTCATGTACAAAAATGTTTATCTGCTTTTCTATTTCATCCCGCTGATTCAAACTATGTAGGGCATTCATGCAAAAGAAAGCTTCAGCTGAAAAGTAAGATCTTTCTTTCAGCATCCTACTGTAATACATTCAATAACATAGATTTAGGATATTTGCTAACTGTTCTCTCATTGGCTAATGAGTTTTCAATATCTTTTTTCTACCTGCCTTTCTTCTTTCCTTCCTTCCCCTCCCTCCATCCTTTCTACTTTCCTTCCTTCCTATATTTCTTCTTTCATTTCTTTTTTCCTTCCTTTTTTCCTCCCCCTCTGTCTCTCTGTCTGTCTCTGTTTGTCTGTCTCTGGCTCTGTCTCTCTCTCTCACTTTTGATTTTTGTTTATTTTTGCTTTGTTCTCAAGACATGGTTACTGTGTGTAGCCCTGATTGTCTTGAAACTCACACTCTAGATTGGGCTGGCCTCCTGGAACTCAGAGGTTGGTCTGATTATAACCCCTGAATGCTAGGATTAAGGTACAGACCATCAACACCTGACTAGTTTTTGATGAGTATTTCTAAGAGCAAGTAGTAATTTTTATATTTACATAAAGAGACATTTCCTTGTGTGATTCTGCAATTATTTGTTCATAGAATAAAGACATAGTTTGAAATCACTCTCTCATCTTTCTCTATTAAAAATCTACAAATATCCTAGGGACACTAATGTTTCTAAAATATTTAATTAGACTCAAATATTCTAAGCAGAAGAAATACAAACACATTACAGTACTATTGGGTGTCCATTTACCAAAATCGATTTCACTCTGTTAAAAAGAATGGACTCTGTTTCAGAAGAAACATGCTATAGTAAAACTTCAGTAAGTTTTAATTGACTTCAGCTAGTCAATCACTCTGTCAAAGGACCAACCCTCAGAATTCTGATTTGCTATAAGGCATATTAAAGAGATTGACTTGGAAATTTATTTACTTAGAAAAAGTAGTTTGTCTTTCCAGAATTCCTTGTTCTCTGTGCAGTTGTTATATCCTTCCACAGGTTTCTGTTAGGTGTACCAACGTTTCTGGATCCTAAAGCAGAAAGTTCTATTTCTTTCTTTTCTCTTCTGTCTCATTATTTCTGTATTTTTCCAGAGTTTAAGCATTCATTCTCTTGTACTTGAAGGTTTTGTTTTTCCTTCTTTCTTTCTTAAAGCCCTCATCACCCACTCGTGGCTGCTGGTCTGCCCTGTGTCTGTATATAAATGGCATGATGATTTTCTGTCTACCCCTCTCTGTCTTTCTTTTCTGGCAACTGCTGAGATTTACAGCTTGCCTGCCCCGGGGTATTTCTTCTGAACTCTAATAAAACTGTCCTCTAGATTTTTTTTTTTTCTTAAATTCTTGCATTAAGAAGCCCAAGACTGAACTCTCATTTCCCCATTAACATATGGCACCCCAGGGGAGGCTCTTTCCAATGACTGGTAACACACACATCTAAATATATAACACACACATATATGAATGCACATTTATGCACACTCATGCATACATACACATCCAATAGGAAAATGCAACAATTTAAATTATAACAATGAACTTATTTCCCTTCTCCTAAGTGTTTTCAAAATGTGTGAAGCAGAGCTGTGACAATGGGAAGAAATTAGTTGCATGATCATACTATTCCATACCACAGAGTAAAAACAAATTCTAGAATCCCTCTCAAGGATAGAGCTTCAGAAATAAAAGTAAAACCCTTTGTCTCACTGACAGTCATTCTTAACTAGCTTAGCATCTCCATTTTACCGATGAAGAATCATACTTCTGTCAGTTTATTGGTGAAGTTAGAGCAAAATACCAATTTCTAAACGCCCTAGACTTCAGTATGTTATAAAATGAAGAAATAGTATTAATGAGGTTGTTATCCAAGAGATGTAGACTTATGCAGTAGGTGACAATGTGAAGGGATGATTAATCAATAGCACCATTGGTCCATATTGCTCTTTGTGATACTAAGTGCAAGATATTATATGCATTGTACATGATATTTACCTACCATATAAGTGAGAGACAAAGCAGACAGAGGTTTCTTGTTGTTTTAAAATTTACCTAAGAATCTTTTATTGAATCTGATACCTAAAGGGCAATGCTTTGAGATCTGAATATCAAAAATTGGAGGGGGACATGCATATATTCATGCAACTTGGGAAATGACAGTTAGTATTACAGCAAAAAAAAAAAAAAAGAATTTATGTAGGCACTGGAGCTTTTGAGAAAATTAAGTCAAGCACTGAAATTACCACGTGGGAAAGTTTCATTAAGATGATATAGGTTTACAATATATAAAGCACATTTGAAAATGGAAGTCCTGAGCAGGGTCAGGGCAAAGGCATGTGGCATAAAAACTGTACTCTGCCAGCAAATTAATTAAATTTCACAGCTCCAGAAAGACCATATATTCTGTGTCGGCACTCACTGAGAGTTAGATGTGCAGGGCCTCTGAGAGGGTGTTGTAATCTGCTCATAAATAGAACTCACCAAGGGACATTGACAGCAATTTGGCATTAAGCAAGGGTGTGCATAAGTGAAGAATTTACTTGGTGGTAGCTTTTATTAGTACAGCTCTGGCAGCACATGCCTTACACAGTTTTTTATTCTTGTTTTGTTCTGGTTTGACCTCTGTGAAACTTATTGTTACAGATGATCTCATATTACCAGTTAGGTCAATAATTTGAACTCAAGAGAATCTTTCCTTTTTCTCTACTGGCATTATTATTAACTTAATAACAGTAACTTTTTTAATACTGAATTTGCTTTGTCTTTTGATAAAGACTTACTATAATAAAGATTAAGGTCATCGAATAGTGCTTTTTGTTTCTAAACTTAAATCTATTTTATACCTGTATATATTCTATTCATATATTGCCTAAAATCAAGAAATACATACTTATGTAAAATCTATCCAAACACTTGAATTGTTCTGAACTGTTTCTCTTTCAAGACTGAAGAGACATCAATGTAATTTATAGACTCTTCAAACAGATTAAATAGGAGTACAAAAAAGGATGATGACCCATCATGAATTTCTTGTTTTATGAAAAAACTGTTCTGATATAAAGGAGAAAAGTATAATAACTAGAACACAAAAATAATTTGCAACCAAGTAATGGAAAAATTAAATGGCTTTGCTATAAACCAAGAAAGAATATACAGAGACATGTAAACATTTAGACGTGTTGACATAGTATCAGTCTGAATTTAAATCTGAAAACACTTTCAATTGGAAAAGAAGTATCATTTAGCTTTCCTTTTGCCAAAGGAAATACTGATAAACAGATGCAAGCTAAAGGAAAGTAGGTTTCTGCTCAATCTTACAGAGGGGTGGGGTGAGGGGAAGGGAGTGAGAGAGGGAGTGAAGTAAGAAAGGAGAAAGAAAGAAAGTGGAGAACTAAATTATACTAGAGTGAGCCACCTTTACTTTCAGTGTCACAGAGATTCCTCAGGCACGCAGGCCAACGTCTTTCAGATGGATATGGAGTATGCATGCGTTATTTAACACTGCATTTTTTTTTAACCAATGATCTATTTTATCCACTTTTAAAATTCCATGAGCAATAAGACAAAAATATAAACAATCATGTATCCCATACAACAGCCAGTCCAGATAAAGAAAAAAACCACACAAACGGATACGCACATCTCTAGATCTGAACTGATGAGCTCATTCATTTTGGACTTCTTGGCAGAACGTGGTCAGGTGGGATATCTTGACATGGACATTACTTCTCCTTCAAGTTCTATTTCAACTGTGTTCTCTTGGAAACTACCTCTCTCATTAAAAATGTATAACTCAAAATTAATGCATTGGGCCCCATCACACACTGAGAAGGACTGTTGCCACAAAAGTATGTATTAAGGAATATGACATACTTAAATTAATGCATCATAGGATGCTCAGGAATTTATCCCAGCCATATTAGCATAAAGGCTTTTTAATAGAGGAAGCACCAGTTCATAAATAATGTTCTTTTTTCTGCTCACACTGATTTTTACTGCACAGTATTATTGCATATAATATTAAAGTTTGTTCAGTATATATTTTCCAGCAAAATTTCCCCCATTTTAAAAGTTATTTTAAATTTAATAACTTTTTTAAACTCTCTGATTCTTTCTATCCAAGAAATTTTTCTCTGCTTGCTTTGACATCTGAATCTAAATTTTAGGTCTATTCTCTTCTTAAAAGAGGCATATCCATAAATTTACTTTTAAACTGCTGATATACATTTTCTTGAATTTTATATAATGTGATGTGTAATGTTTGTAATTTTCATTTTTCAAATTTATTAAATACCTTTTTTCATACTTAGGAAATAAGAATGCTGGTTTCTTTTCCATTACTATATTAGGTAAATTTTGTGGGAATAAATAATCAGTGTGTGTGAAATTTTTATATGCTTTAAAATATGATAGATTTTAAATCTGAAGGAATATATGAATGATTCCTCTGGGAAAAATATATTAAATAAACTCAGAAATTAATAATACTCCAAAGCCACAAGCTATAAAAAATATAAAAGGAGCAGTAATATAAAGAAATAGAAATGTGAGTAAAAAATTTCATCTTTATGTGAGGGAGGAAATGACTGCTCTGTAAACATTCACTCAAAATGCACACTAAAGATGCACACATCAAGAGCTATCTATGTGAAGCTCTCTCCTCTATAATTGAGTTCACGGTAAATGAGTATCTACATGGCGTGGGGTCAATGAGACCCTACACACGGTCCATCTCACTCAAGACAATACTTAGTGACCTTTCTATGTTAGACACCACCAGTCCTCTGGGATCATACCTATTATATGCAGATCAACACTTTTTGAAGTAATACATTGATGTAGATAAATTTGTAAGAGAGGCCAAAATTCTGACAGAGGAACCTCTAAATAGGCTGTAACTCTATGTTTGTTCAAGCAGCCATTGGTGAAATATTCTTCACATGTAGCACTAAACTCCAACTACACAGAGCCCTATGGCCATGAATAACTGAATCTGTATTCAAGCCCAAACCACTAAACATAAAAATAAATAAATAAAAGCATTGGTGAGAGGTCTTCTGAAAGTTAAGCAAGCAGTGATCATTTGATAGGAAACTGTATGTTACTAATTAAAGATTAACCACCTTGTCTGAGATTCATTGTTTTTTCAGGTTTGATGACATTTTAACATCCTTAGAACAATTCTTAAAACAATTCTTTATTGTCTTTGAACTGCAGCTAAACATATGTAAATAAAATCGATTTGTTCTGTTAACATGCATCTGCTCTAAGGACTGCACATACAGTTCTCCCACACAACCACACTTACAGACGCACTCAGTTTTGTTTAAACACATCTGCCAACAGCCTTCCTAGCCCAAAGGCAGTGTTGTATTCACATATCTCAAAGAGCCAGAGAAAGTCACAGGACAAAATGAAGAGACTTAGGATCTCCGTAGCAAGTCCCTGCAGGAGCCAGAAAACTAGTTCCACCAGTGGAAGAGGAAATCAAGAGGACGGGTGTTGCCCGTGGATGACTATGAATTTATGTTTTATTAGTCATGATTCTGCTAGATTATGCCCTGAGGGGCCAGTTCCTTGCAAAATGTAATACTCTGAATTAAAGGGTATCTTGGGATAGCTTGAAGACAACAGTCTCTTCAATCTTCCTCAAAGGCCACCAGATGAGTTGACAAAACAAAAGTTTTCCAAGAGTAATTATCATGCATTGTGTTTAACATCAGATTGTCAGTTAGGATATAAATCCAGATATATGTGAACTGGATTACATCCAAGTTTTTATAACTCAGTGATAGGGAGTGCAAAAGATATAATTTTGTACCATGCTTCTAAGGTGAAAAGACTAAATTCTGAATTAAAATCCCCAAGGAATTTTTATTTTACGATTACTGTTCCCATTCCTGGTCCCCCTCCCACAGTCTCTTTCCCCATGCCCCAATCCCATTCTTCTATGAGAGGGTGGAGGCCCCTTCTGAGTAGCTGCCCACCCTGGCACATCAAGTCTCTGTAGGGTTAGTCACTTCCTCTCCCACTGAAACCAGACAAGGCAGCCCAGCTTAAAAAAAAATCGTATTACACAGACAGGCAACCACTTTTGGGATCTCCCCTGCTCCAGTTGTTTGGGACACTCATGAAGACTGAACTTCACATCAGCTACATATGTATATGTAGGGGAGAGGGGGCGCTAGGTCCAGTTCGTGTGTATGCTCTTTGGTTGGTAGTTCAGTCTCTGAGAGCTCTTTTTAAATCTATTGTATTAAATAGCATTTATAGAATGCTGAAAGTGACATACTGATAAATACAAGATCACTTCTCAATTGGTTGGACATAACACCTTTTTGAGAACAGCATCAGTAATTTTTCTATATGCTGCATTCAAGGGATAAAGTTCTACAAATTGGAGGATTACAAGATTGCAATGTGCCACATGTGGGAACCGTAGAGAAACTGGGTCCAACAGTCCATTTGTACTTTCAAGATCTGTGGAGTGGATAATCGTGTGTTCTATGTATGAAAGTGATAGCTAGACCAGCAGTGGAAAGCTCATAGAGGGGCAGCTGAGGACCGCCATACCTGTTGATTAATGGAGAGGCCTTAACAGCACTCTTCTTCCATGCGTCTTGCCATGAGGAAAGGGAAGGAGGGGAAAGGTAGTGATGGCAGCAACACCTGGGGAAGGGAGATGGTGAAATATGTAAGGGGAAAATGAGCAGCTGCTGCACCACGGTGTCCATCCAGACTGTGTCAACAAAACCATGTCCAAAGCGTAGTTTTTTTTCTTTAAGATATAAATCTCAAAAATAATGTAAACAAATGAGGCTCCTTCTTTCCTTCTTTTGTCTTTCTTTCTTTCTTCCTTCCTTCCTTCCTTCCTTCTTTTCTTTCCTTCCTTCCTTTCTTTCCTTCCTTCTTTCTTTCCTAACAGGGTTTCACTGTATAGCCCTCGCTGTTCTGGAACTCTCTGTAGACCGGACTGGCCTCAACCTCAGAGATCTGCCTGAGTCTGCCTCCAGAGCATTGGTTTAAAGGCATATACTACCATGGAGGTCTACTAAGGTCTTTTAAAGGATGATCATCACTAAATTTGCAACTATACTTCCCCAAGAATACTGTTGGCTGCTAGATGTAATAAAGTAGCATCCAATTCTCATGTTTTAACTGAACAGAGTAGCTTAACAGGGGACTTTAAGATGTGGAAATAGATTTTTAAACACAGAGTAAAAGAAAATAATAATAGGACAAGACTAATAACAAACCCTAACAGTTTTTTTTCCAATACTCAGTATTCTGCTACTTCTTCCTGCTGCCACTATCCAGTTTCTACATAATGAAACATAACAGTCTTGTTTGTTATGTTCTCCTAAGGGTACAAAATATTGCCATCAAAATGTTTTCCCTTATATTAACATAAAGGTACTTAACTTAGTAGTAGTCCACAAAAACTTGTGAGATCCAACTAATCAAATTTGTAAAAATATTCATGTTTAATTATATTTATATGCATGCTTTAATTGTCATGGCATATGACATCTTAAGTCAATAAAATTATATAGGAAAATGAAAAAGAATGTTTAATAAAAAGTTGATATATTATGTGTGTTTTAATAATAATTATTTTAATACCAATATATGAAATAAAACCATGTGTGAAATGTAAAGCCTGTTCCATGTAAGATTTTTGTGTTTGGTTTTTAAAGAAATCTTTGACTTTTTGTGTTTATATTCAAGTGCAAAATATTCATCTGAAGTGTTTCTTTTAAATTATTTGTTTAAAGACATTTTAGACATTGTAGAAGTTAACCTGCATATTTAAATTTATTTATGACAGCAATTTAAAATGTAAAACTAGATATACAAATGGCCCAAGAATTAAAAATAGCAGTTAATTTTTGTTTGTATGAAAAGGTTGACTCGCCACAGAAATATGTTTCTTAATGTATTTATTACCCAAAGGCTGCAACATTGTTGAAGTTTTCTGTAAAGATAAGGATTTTCTAAGTATGTGTTTGCATTCTTGTTTCTAAAAGTATTTTCAACTTTTAATCCCAATGTTTAGGAAACCAGCTATCAGAAAAGCCTTTGAGGTTTGGAATTTAGTAATCCTTTTGGTCTTTCCATGATCCTGTTTAAACAATGTATCTCAAAATATTCCAGTTTCTCAACATCCTTTGGCTCTAACAAACTTCTGATTAACTTTCCTGTCTGGTTAACAGGAACCACCTAAAGCTTAGGCAATAGCATTAGTCAGTTTGTAAATTGAGAAATCCTGGAAACTAATTGCTATCATAAAAAATTAACATCACAGAATTCTGGAGGTATAAGTACCATGTAGGCTTGTTGAATTAAAAGAATATGTCCACATTAAAAACTCAATTATCTGATGGGACATGTCCTGGTTATAAAGTTCAGTCATGTTTCTTACTTTTATCTGTTGTATATTTAACTTAAAAATGCTACACAAAGCATTCTAAAGTTTAAATTCCTCTCCAAAATTAAAGCCTACATATTTTAAATTAAACCAATTTATTCATAAATCTAAATACTCCAGAGTGATTAATTTAGAATCAGCATTTATCTTTGGATGAATCAAATGTGGGAATCTTTCAAGCCAGGAAAAATATATAGAATCTACATGCTCTGAGTTTGAAGCCAGATAGTTACATTTAACATGGTGAAATAGACTATTTTCTGCATACAAAGCCCTAAAGTTTTTAATAAGTAACTAAATATTTTTTGGTTTCAAGAAGGATGAATTACTACAGTATGCATAGTATATTTAAAACTTATCATTGCATTGTGAAAAATACAAAAGTAACCTTGGTAAGGTTACTTGGTAAGTGAATATACACCAAAAGAGAAGAAAACATATCACAACTTACCAAGTCGTGTAAAATAATTTTTATAAATAGCTGTGTAGTATAGAAAGATCTAGAGCAAGAGACATAAAATAGCTTATTAGAAAAAATTTTTGCCATCCATGATGCATTTCCAGTAGAAATTTTGCTCATGAAGAATAACATAAGCTAGATTTCACATGACAACATGAAGAACAGGACGGTACAAGCTAGCTTTCATATGGCAGCAAGAAGAATGGGATGGGTTTTCACTTTCATGAATTCAGGAACTCAGAGATGTTGTTTTAAAGAAGCACTGACAGTAAAGAGTTTGTGCTGACTTTGTGAGAATGCTGGGAACTTGCTCTCACAAAATATAGTTATATGGAGAACAGTGAGGAAAAGCCCAATAGTCTGACTCTTATAGTTTCTAAGTGCATAAAAATATATGACCTTGATAATAACAATTTTATTTGTTAAATATTGTCACTGGTTTTTGTATAATTTCATGAATTAAGCACAGGAAGACCCTGGTGAACGTTCAGAGAATAACTGGACATGAATGTTATTTTTCAGGTGTCTGAGAGCTTTGGACAGAGTGTCAAAGGTTGTTAAGGTGTTAAAGAAAAGAGATTCATAATACACACACTGAGCTGCCTTCTAAATATTGAGCAGAGTAAGGACAAAGGGTTGGACTGAAAAACACTTTGCAGTCAAAGAAGCTTGGACACAAAATGCCAGAGAAATTAAGGCATTCTCTCAGCTATTAAGGATGTTTTGATAGTTTTCCATTTCGTTTTTCGCATTGGAGGTATGGGTCACCGGTGTGTAAGAAAACAAAGAATATGATGTGCTAAGGCTATGTTTTAGTCTCTGGGAGATTTGTACTCTGCTTAATTCTCTCAATCCTTTCTAAGAGCCTGGTGTATCTGAAATAAAGATTCGCAGAAAAGACTTACGATTCTAGATAGCACCATTAATTTCCTCATCCTTTTGGTGACCAAGCCTGTAAAGTAAATTTTCTACAAGAATTGGAAAACAGCTGTTTTAGCTCTGCTTCTGACAGAAACTCCAGAGCAATTGGTCACACATTAAACTACCCACTGTATTCTTAGTGTTAGGGCATGCTTTAGGCAATGAGATATTTTGATTTTTTTTTCTGTCTTATGCCTTGGTAATAGTTGCTGAATAATAATTTTAAAAGATTGTCTTAATGTTTTAAAAAATATAATGCTAGTACCTGTTGAGTTATAGGAAGGGCTAGAGTGTCAGGAGGCTGGACTGACTGCGTTCATTCTTTTGTCAGTGAGATTAAGAACTACGTTTAGTGAAAACAAAAGTCACCAGAGAGGGAAAGAGACTTGGAACTTTTCTAAGGTATGGGACAGTGAATTACTTGGAAGAACACTACAGACTGGTCTGTCACCAGGGCAACATTGGTAGACTTGAATTTTGAAAGAAATAAACAATATTTTACATAATAAAATGTAATTATTAAGCCTCTGATAAAGTTATCACAGATTATTGAACTACTGAAACCATGTAGAAGAAACTTATGTCAAAAACAATTGTAAAGAAAAAGATTATTATTTCCACACCATTTGAAGCTTGTTTAAAACCAAAAAAAAAAAAAAAAAAATATTGTGAAGGAGACAAAATGACTGTGGATTATAAAACTATTTTTAGCTCAGGATTTAGGAAAAGGTTAATGGAATTGCTGCAGTACTGAGGTTCTGTACATCAGGGTTCTGAGCTTTCAAAAAATAAATTGCAAAGTTTAATGCCAACAAAAATCAGTAAGTATTTAATTTTACACAGTAAAATTAATAAAAATAATTTAATGAAACAATTATACTCTGATGATATTAGAAACATTGTTTTATTTAAGTGTAATCCTTAGCCACTATTACTAAACTAGATTATTAGATTTGAGATTACTGTATAGATATGGGAAGATACATTTATGCACATACATGAAAATTTAAAGCTTTACATATTAATGTGAGCAATATGATGCTGAACATTGACTCCAGAATTAAAACACTATTCCCTTTTATATACCTAAAAATGTTTTTCGTCAAATTTTTTAATATTATGTATGATTTCATCAAGTTTAATTTTCATTATGATAACTGGAGCTTGTCATGCTGAAAAATCAGAGAATTATTGTGATAAAGTTTTCTTCGATGTTTTCATTAATATTTGAAGATCCAGCTCAACTAAAACATTTTAAAACCTCTAGACTTGGTGCAGAGTTCTACACCAGGTCATCTGAATATAGATTATGCCTTCCAGTTTAGTGTTTTTATAGGATTCCTGAATGTGCAAACAAGTGGGCCTGTTTTCCTGTGCCTTCTTTTAAACAATTTCCCTTCTGTTTTGTCTCACTCCAATATTTACTTTCTGTTTTATCTTATTATATTTTATTATTACCCCTCAGAAGCCTGTTCTTTTGTATTGTTTTGTTTGCTTGTTTGTTTGTTTGTTTTTTGAGATGGAGTTTCTCTACCTTTATGTAGTCCTTGCTGTCTTGGAGATCAATATATAGACTAGACTGCCCTCCAATTCAGAGATCCTTCTGGCTCTGCATCTTGAGTGCTGGGATTAAATGTGTATCTTTTAGCCTGAATTCATAGACAGGAGCATAGCATAAAAGTCCTCTGAGATGCTCTACCCAACACTGACTGAAACAGATGGAGACCCACAGTCTTCATGGGGTCCTCTAAGAACTGGAGTGGGACTTACCCTGACTCGGCTGCCTATCTGTGGATCCCGCTCCCTTAACTGAGCTACCTTGTTGGGCTCCCATGGGAAAGGATGTGCCTTGTCCTACTTTGTGTGCAAGAAAAATGCAATCTTTCATCTATTCTTTATTCACTGTGTTGCAGTGTTAGAGAGTCAGATCACTGATAGTGCAGAGGAGAGGACTCTCTGGAATGAAAGAAATGAAAATTACAGCTTCAGACAACTTCTCTTATATATGAGTAAGAGTTCGGAGTACAAATCCCAATATTATCATGCAAATGGACATGAATCTTGACGATTGACCCCATAGTCTGAAAAATTACCGTCTATGCACCTTTACTATTGAACTTATTGATAATCACAACAATATAAACCTGTATATGGGGACCATATTCTAGAGAGACAGATGATAGATGTTAGGATGATATATGAAGCAGCACATATTAAGATAGAAATGCAATATTTAAGGCTAAAGAGTTCTTATATCATATCGTAAAGGAAGAATTGGTTATAGGTAGATAGATAGATAGATAGATAGATAGATAGATAGATAGATAGATTCAGGTGATGGAACTTCAAAACCACTGCAGTGAGAGAAAGGTATTGCTAGACACTAGGTGATCTAATACAAGGGATAAGATTGGAATGAAACAAATACATTATTCACAGAAACAGTTACTTAGGATGATATAAAGGAGTGAGTTGCATATTTTAAAATAATGAACTGTGAGGCAGTCAGAAGAGGAGAAAAAGTAACGAAATAAATGCTTATCTGGCATCAGTGGAAGGAGAGGCCCTTGGTCCTGTGAAGGCTTGATGTCCCAGCATAGGAGAATGCTAGGGTGGTGAGGTGGGAGTAGGTGGTTAGGGGAGCACCCCATAGAAGCTGGGGGGAGCGGTGGGGCAAGAGATTTGCATAGTGGAAACTGGGAAGGGGGATGACATTTAAAATGTAAATAAATAAAATAACCAATAAAAATAACAAATCAAGAAAATAAATAAATAAATGAAAATTGTATAATTGAAGCATTCATAAAGAAGTTCAATATGGTGACAGGTGAATTTTAAGCCAGAATATTATGCTATAATATGCACTATGTAGAAAAAAAACCAAGGGAATGTTTTTTAATGCAGATATTAGCAAATCTTTCTCAATAACCCCATCACCTCACCCCATTTAATTCAGAAATTAAACAAAAATTTAAAAATATATGTTGGAATTATTGTACAATAAAGAATGAAATATGTATAGAATACCACAGATAGCAGAAGCAGAGCTTAAAACCTAATTATTCTCTTCCATGGTTTAGACTTTAAAAGAAAACATTGAGTCTTAAAGCAGTCTTTAATTTGGGTCTTTGTGGTAGTACTAAGCAAATATATAAGGAGCAGTTTGAGTAAAATGTACATAAGTTCCATATGGAAGTGTGATATTTTCAAGATGGAATTAGTCACAAAATTCACAAATAGATATCAATTTAAAAAACAAATACATTTTAACATGTTTATATTTTATTACTTTGTTTTATTTTTATCGTGAACTACCTTTTTTTGCTTACACACACACACACACACACACGTATGTGTGTGTACCGTTGCATGTCTGGTGCCCAAGAGGATCACAGAAGGATGTCAGATCTTCTGGAAATAGAGTTGCAATGGGTTCTGAACTGCTCTGAAGATGCCAGGAATTGAATTTGAGTCCTCTGCTAGTACAAGGACTGTTCTTAACCACTCAGCCATTACTACAGCCCAATACATTTTAGAGGGAAAGCGCAAAAAATTTATATTACTTTTTCTCCATTTTATTGTGTAGTCAAAGTCCATGATGAACAGAGATTTAAGAAAACTAACTGTGCAGTTACAAAACATATGTATGTATATATACATGTATATCACAGATAGCAGAATTAGTACTTAAAACCTAAAAATACATACATATATACAAAGTATACATATATATATATATATGTATATATATATATACATATATATGTGTGTGTGTGTGTGTGTGTGTGTGTGTGTGTGTGTATGTAAAAATTATGGTTTTAGCTATGTCAATTAATAAAGAGAAGGTAACATTTTCCTGATATACAAAAAGAGTTTTTAAGTGTAAAATAGGTTCCTCATAAAAAGTCTAGAACATGCTTAAAATTAACCTGTTCCCTTTCAAAAGGTGCTCTATTTCATGATAATAACTAATTTTGAGTAAATTCACCATCGGCACAATTTGAGTTAGACTAAATAAATACAAGTTCAAGCAAATAAAAACAATAGAAATTGTAGATAAAATCTAGAAAGTATTACTTTATTCATGATTCAACAAAATTTGTTGAGTATCCTTTATAAACTAAGTGATATTCTAATAGCTGGAGATACTGTGATGAGTGGGACATCTTGGTGTGTTCATCTTCGTGTTATGTAGCCTAAAGCTAGTAGGTCTGATATTGAATAAATGCATATATAAACATATATACACACATACATACAAACATGCATACATACATAATGCACTGTCCATTCTACCAATATATCTAAAAAATAATTTAATCATTTTCAAAAGAATTTTGTTTTAAATTATATAAAATTAAAACAAGTATTTTATAATCATTCACACCTTAATATTGTATATATTGGTAATTAAGGTTAAAAGAATAAGGATTGCTTGTTGCTTATGTTTATATTCCAAATGGCATACACCATCTAGATCTCACTAGTAGCTCAAGATATGCAATTAAATACCACCCAAGAAGTTTCATTTCCATGTCTCTGAAGTGCTTGTCTGAAAGCATGCTCTAGAATAACTGATATGTCATAACTGTTACCTTTATCATGCTGAGACTTGCAACCTGTCAGTATGTCCTTCTCCAATCATTCATCCCTAGCCAATTTGTTTTTAGCTTTTTCTTTTGACATTTCTCACCTTGACCACTCCTCTTATTTTACTACTTTCTTCCTTCTAGTATCAACTACCATAGTACAACCAAGTCAAACAACAGTTGTCAAGTCTGAGTCAATGTAACCACATAAACACAGGAATCCACTCACAACTGGGAAACATTACCCTTGGAGAAAAAGGCTTAGGTCTTGGATACAATTAGCAGAAGCCATCCAAAGCCATTTTGAGTTTACTCAAATGGAAATGAAAAACAAATGGGTGGTTTCCTCTCTAAAGTAGAAATATCTCCACTCAGGACTGTTATTTATACTCTTCAAACCTCAAGGAATGATTATTCATAGATCTGCAGAATGGGAGAGAATCATAACATTCTGTTCGTTCCACAGTTCACTCGAAATACTCTGCCCGCTCTTTGTAGCTAATGCATTTTAATTCCTTTTTAAAATACCAGTTGTGCTTTGGCTATGAAGCATCTCAGACACTTGCTAAAACTTTTTTTTTTAAAAAGTATTTCCCCCTCAACCTGTTCATGTTCACCCAAACAGATAAGCAATATGTTCAAAGGTGGAATTCGGCGAACACATAGAATACCCTTTTCAATACCATAATTTAAATTACATGAAATAAAATGTTAACTTTGGGCAATGCTGCTTCCTCAAAGCATATATCTTTTTTTTCGTTATGTATGTATGTATTCATAATGTTTTATTTCAAGCCTATAAAATATGGTATACTCTTGAGAAATTTGACAGATGATAGATCTGCAGAAGGGGAGGCCATGTGTGCGTGTTTTCATACTTCCGCATAACTGCTGAAATCTTTTTGTATTTCAATCAGCTGTCTGCACTGGTGGATGATCAGCAAATTTAATAAACAGCAGATTGGTCTACTACTGTATGTGGAAGACCTACTCTTCCCCCAAGTCTGCCCTCTCTACTTACATGCTCTTTTATATTCTAGTTAAGTAAAGCATTTCCTGGATAGAGAGAGAACTTGAAAACAAGCCATATGCCACATGGATTCCACTGTAAAAACAATAGCTGGGTTTATTTTAAGAATATTATAAAAAAAGAAATTACATTTTTGTCTTTTAAATTCTCTATTTGTACCTCATGCACACACACAAAATATTTTCATGGCTTGCTGTTGCACATTTTTTTTCTGTGTTCAAAAATATAACTTTATGAAGTTTTACATTCTGCGGGTAAATACCTGTCTTTGAAACATTCCATTTAAATAGCCAATAAGGTTTTTGTTTGGAAATGTCAGGGATCAAACCTAGGCCCATGTGTATGCTAGGCAAGTATTCTACCACTAAACAAAGTTCCCAGTCATTAAAATGAGTTTAACCTTTCAAAGTATAACTCTAAAAAACCTAGTTTTTAATTCAAATCTTACAGAGCAAATATATAGTAGATTACCCAATGGTAGTTTCAACCAGACTCCATTTTGAACATCTGATGACATAAGCTAAAATTTAAAAAAGGTAAAAAAAATAAATAAATTCCCCAAAATCCTTAAATTTTTAAGCTATGAGCTTTAGTTCATTATTTTCCGTAGGCTTTTAGTTTAAATAGACGTTAATATTTTTGAGATTCTAATTTTATTACAATTCTCCCCTACCCTCCAAATCCTTTCCCTCCAAATCCTTCTCATACCCCTCCCAACTTTCATATTGATCAGCTTTATTTTCACTTTTCATTATCGCATGCATATATGTATATACATAAATATTCCTACATAGAATTCTTCCATCTGTATAATAGTGCCCCTGTGTGCATTGTCAGGGTTCACAGTTTGACCAATTGCTGTGCTCTTCCCTGGGAGGAGCATCTCTCCCATTGTCAGCATTCCTTGATTGCTTATATTTCTTTGTGTAGAGTTGCAGCCTCATGGGCTTGCTTTCCTCCATCCATTTGGGCATATTCGTTGGTGTGATCCTCATTCAGCTCATAGCTGGGTAGTCATGTTGGTGAGATTTAATGAGAGTGGCTTCTGATGTTACTAGGAGACACATTCTCACAGCAAATTCTCTGATTCTAAAAATAGACATATCATTTTTTCTTCTGCCTTACTTCTTTCTAACTTTTCTTAACTACCATCTCTCAATTCTTTACAATGTCACCACCTCTCATGTGTGCTTTTAGAGATCTACCTTCCGGTAGAAAACAAAATAATTTAAACACATTTCAATAATTAAATTCAAAGAGAATATTGGTAAAGCCCCAAGTCCTGCTGTCTGCCAAACCAAGCTGGCTAGGCTAGTTACTAGACTCAGATTCAAAGTCATATCATGAATTTTGACCTAGGTTTCTGGTGTTGTGAATCCAATTAAAAATCCCACTCTAAACAGACAAACCCATTTCTTGTCAACGTAAGAAGTGGATTGAGAAATCAAATAAGAGCAATATATGTATAGAATGGAATCTGATCTGAAAGAAAAAAAATGCTTCAGAAATAAATGCTTATTTTAAATTTACCTACATCAAATTCAGAATTGCACAGCCAGGCGATTCCTGATTATAAGTGCCAAGGGCATAAATCTGGGCAGGTACTTGCTTTGCAAATATTACAGCAGCATCCAGTTTTACTAGGCATCACTCGAATATTAGCCAACATGTGTATTAGATTACTTTACAGAGATGCTCGTGTTCCTACAAGCCATAATTTCAATAAATCATACAATATATAACTTTCATTCTCACATTTACATTACCAAGTATTTTATGAAGCAATTTTCTTAGCCATGGCGGTTAGACTCTGCAATGGTGTAAATAACTAAGTACTATTTCAACATCAAATCTTTGCCTCCATAGAAAAATAACTCCTGCAATCTCCCAAGAATACAATTCACTATTAAATAGGATTCAGTGAGCAATTGGGTCTATCTTTATTTTCATCCATGAAGGATTATTACCAGGAAAATCTAAAAGACTTTATCATAGCAAGCATTGCAGAAGCCAAGGACAGTTATGGCTGGTTTCCAGTGCTAAGAAAAAAAGCATAAGAAGCCTAACATGCCACAATACTGAAATGTTTATAATGAATAACCAGGGCTTTTACACTGATTATCACAGGTTTTCAACAGCGACTAGAAATATCAACTCTATACACATCTTTTGAAGACAGAGGTTTTGTTACTGTTTCTGAGACCGGTGCACATCCCTCTATTAAATGTAAGCACTTTCTTAAGCTTGTGTTTAAGAAAAAGAAATCTCTAAAAAAGAGTATTATGTATAAAGCATATCTAAAAATGAAAAAAAAAAATTGATACCATCCAATGAAATATCCCTGAAGCAGTATTTTAAATACTACAATATCGCCTTATTTTCAAACATACATCTTAAACTTGATGGGTGTTTTTTACACCCTTGAAATAGTTAGAAAAATATGTTAGATCACGTAAAGATTTTTGTTAGCATTTTAGCCAAAAGATTGTGATATATGCCATGCTGATGTTTTAAATACTAAGAGAAGATAGCTGTTTCCAAGGTGCATACACTACAAACTTCTAACTGCAATTTAATATATGTTTCCTGTAGGGAATGTTGCATCTTTAAATATACAGTGTTCCATATGGTAGGAGACTACCAGGTCTGCTGTGTATGAAGCCTTGACGTTAGTTGATCACTTCCAAAATAAAATTATTTTGAACACATAATTTATTACTCAAGTTATTTCTAAGATATTTTCTTACATGCTTAGTCCAGTCTGCTGACCTGAGACGTATGTGCGTGCACACATGTGTGTTTGTGTATGTATGCATGTGTGAATGTATGTATGAATGTTTCCACAGTGAGCAATGCAATGCTCTGTCTTATTAAAATTAAAATAAATTTCAAAATACATATCAGAATATATAGTGACTTAAAAGCCAAATTCCTTGCATGTTATTCCACATGGAATTTTCCCCAGAGGGATAATGCACACCAGATACAACTATGTAGTTCATAAAGCCCAATCAATGAGAGCAGCTAAATGAAGTGCAAAAATTATTTTAAAATGGCCCTTTCACTCTTAGGAATCAATGGCAGTAACCTTTGCTTAGTGAGAACGTGTGTCTTTGCAATAACATGTATCAATATTCTTCCAGCTGCTAAAATGAAAAGATCTCGGAGGCAGACATCTTGCCATGTAGCTACATTGTGTTTTCTGTTCTCTCTTCTCTTGATAAAGTTGGGAAGAGCACTCAGCACTTCAGAGATCCTCTGCCTCCTACCCAGAAGGAAAATGAAAACCTTTTCACTAATGGGAAGATATATGTGACGATGACAAAGGAGCAGCAGGGACAGATGGGGGCTGAGAGCTGCTTAATGACTAGGTCAATTAGAAGCAAACCTGCAATGCCAACTTCTCAGTGGAATCAACTATTTTTACCTGAACCTTTTTTGCAACACACATCGTTTCTGCTTGTGCTTTCCCCCCAAATATGTGATTCTATAGGTTAAAGGTTTTTTTTAAATCTATGTTTTCTATCTTTAATTTAAAAACTTTTCTTCCTCCAGAAGAAAAAAATTACCCATCTTAAGTGCTAGCTCCAACTAGTTATGAATATGTTTTTGTAAGGCATAGATGCTCATTATTATTAAAAGGTTAAATACGATACAAAGGTAAGAATGAGGAAAGATTTGTGTGTGTGTGTGTGTGTGTGTGTGTGTGTGTGTGTGTGTGTACATCATATGAATTCTCTTTCCATGTCTTCAGGATGGTTATTTGAAATGCTTTTTTATTTTATTTGAACTGGTTACTATAGTTAATGAACCATCACAGCTTAAGCAAGTTTAAGCAAGCCTAATAATTTAGATCATTGGTAGGTATAATTAAAGTAAGAATTATCTAGAGAGTGAGGAAGTTATGCTGGGTGTGTGCCCATGTCTTAAAAGAAACACATTTTCTAATTTAGTCATGTATGATAAAAAGGTGAGGCTTCTCTAGCATTTTTAAGGCAGTGATTTGCATATGAAGTATTTTTACTAAATTATAAAAATTGTCAGAAAAATCTTTAATTTTATAAACTAGATGATTTTTCACCTGATTTGAAATTTTCAGCTTCAATGCACAATCATAAAAGTATTAAACAACTTGTTCAACAGTAATTTTTACTTATTTCACTGAATGGTTTTCCTAAATGAAATGGAATTGTTAGTCCAGGGGCCAAATTCAGAATCTGCTTCTTAATGTATTATTTTTGTAGTTTTCTTATATATTGTTTAGCAATCTCACCACACACCCTCTCTATGTGAGTATATATGTATATATATATATATATATATATATATATATATATATATATATTACCAATGAAATAGAACCATCAAGTTTAAGACATTCATATTAACCTGACATTCATTCTTACCCTATTTGAGGTAATTTATATTAACCTGTGATCCTAAAATCATTAACAAATGGAATTAACAAAACACAAACACATTTATTAGTATCTTTCTGGCTTAGTGACATGAATTACTTGACTTATGTCAAGGCCGAGGTCAGATTGGTTCATGATGATCAAATCAGAGATTGCTTTGTGCAAAAGATTGAAAAATATGCTATGGTTTCTTTTGTTCTGTTTTGGAGGAGATCTGTTTGCTGGTTGGTTTGATGAGACTTGCTATCAATATATAGACCTGGCTTGCCTAAACTTGTTTTACAGTTCACAGAACTTTTCTCACACAAAATTCACCTGTCTTTGAACATGTCCCCAGCCAGGGAATACAGGCAGGTGCCACTAAGCAGGGTTCACTAAGCTTTCTGATGAATCAGTACTTAAGAAGAATTTTGTGCAAAGGATGGCAGGCATAAAGTTATTGCTTGCATTATACAATAAGAAAACAAGAGAGCAGGTGCTTTGCCAAAAACTAAACAAATAAAGGCTTCTACTAGATATAAAACAAAAGCTATTTTCATACTTAGTGTGTTTTTAAAGCAGAAATAACTTGTTGGTAGAGAAATGGCTTACTTGTTAAGAGCATTAGTTGTCCTTCCAGGGGATCTCAGTTCAATTCTCAGCAGCCACAGGGTGGCTCATAATTTTCAATACCTCCAATTACAGAGACTCTGTTGCCCTATTTTTGTAAACATATGCATGCACATAGGATGTATAAATAAGTGCAGAAAAACCCTTAAATGCATAAGATAAAAATAAATCTTAAAAATATTAATAATTGTGCTAAACATTTTATGCATTGAATAAGATAACACAAATGTAATCATTTACTAAAAAAAGTAAAGTAGCACAAAATTAATAATATCTAGTATGGTTTAGACAACAACGATTACTGAGTATTATTTTTACATATCTATACATCATCTGCAAATATTGATTATTGTAATTTATGAGGGTGATTCCATAACCAGGTGGATGTGTAATACTCCTTAGTAAGTGGTTATGTTTTTGGGGAGGTATAAAAAAAAGACAAACGGCAGTTTCTCGCACTACCCCCAGCACCGCCCAGGTCCATCTTGTTCCTGCTGCCTCTGTCTTTCGCTACAGCTAAGTGTGGGTTTGCTTGATGTGCACCACAAAAAACACAGCGTGGGTTGTGAAGCACCGGGCTGGCATGATAGTGACCCTCCAGAGGGAACTTAGGAAGTAAAGTGGAGAGATTTTGGAGCTCTGGTGCCATGTGGTCCGCTGGTGCCATGTGGCCCAGCGGTGACAGCAGTAGCATAGGAACTGCTGTTAGTTTTTAATACTTCCCACAACAATTACGTACTATAAAAGCATTAGTTTATTATCCTAAGTTTTCCTTATGCTGCTGATATTTTACTTGTAGATATTTAATAAGACTGATGTTCCATTTTTCTTATAAACTTCTTGCTCTTCTTTTCTGGTAGTTTCCTGTGTGTGTGTGGGAAGATGAGTGAATGCATTTCTAATTCATTTGTCTCTAAGAGACACTTCCAGTGACTGGTTTGCTCTATTCATTTATGCTTGAACTGTATTATAATTGGTTGTTTTGCACTGTGCTCTTAAAATGACCTCAAATACTACAAAAAAAAAAGGTCGATTTTAGGTTTATAAATGTATTTGGCTTAATTAGAAATTTCAATGAGTATCTGAATAAGTGCTGTGAATGGATGCCTAATTGGCAGATTTTATCTACTCTCTGATATTGGCCATGATCATTACAAGGCTTTACTTTCTGTCACTAGTATCTGGTACTGTTTGTAATGACTTTAAGAACTACTCCGGTCCTGACACTGAAGATCATTAATAGATATTGATCAATGTCTTGTTAGATACTCATTTTTGACATTTTCTATTCCTTATCAATAAATATAGTAAACTTATGCAGGCCTCTTAAAATGAAAAGCCAGTTGACTGGCAGAAAACACATGTGACATTACAATGCATTTTTTTCTACTGTTTTCACATAATTATATTTGTGATAAATACTGGAAGTTGCACACAGCAAATAGAATGCATGTGTTCTGAGCACAGAGCATTGGAATCCAATAGAGTACTGAACAAAGGCAAGAGAAAGCTCACATTCTTGGATAAATTAAAGGACAGTAAATAGTTGACAAATCTTATATTTAATATTACAAATCTGATTTCTGATTTTATTCTCTATAGAAAAAAGAAGTATGCCGGGCAGTGGTGGCACACGCCTTTAATCCCAGCACTTGGGAGGCAGAGGCAGGCAGATTTCTAAGTTTGAGGCCAGCCTGGTCTACAGAGTGAGTTCCACAACAACCAGGACTACACAGAGAAACCCTGTCTCGGAAAAAAAAAGGGGGGGGGGAGTATATTCAAGAATGATTTTAACAAGTATGTAGATAAATAAGCATTTAATTAATGATATTGTATTAATGCTTAGTTACAATGTGTGTTTGTGAGCACACACGTGTGTGTACATGTGTGCTTTTGAGTATGTGTTTATGTGTGTGCTTGTGTGCATGCATGTTCCTGTATAACTGTATAACAGCTCATGGAAGTAACTGAGACAATGACGGTCATAGTTTTGTTACCATAAATGGGAAAGTGTTACACAAATTTATCCAGCACCTCTTGCTCAGATTGATGGGGTTTGAGCTACAGCTCAAGAATTGTACCTCTAATTGTTTTCATGCAGGTATAATAAATTATAATTTGTGAGATGGTAGAATTTAAATTATATTATAAAAGATCTTTTTTTAAAAAAAACCCTGCTAATTTGTGAAGACATTTCTAGAAGGTATCCCAAAAGAAAAATGATAGTCTGAAATAACATAAATATAATGACTTTTGATAGAGAATGAATTATTTAATTCCCAAAGGCCATAGATCAAGTCTCAGTAAGACAGAAATAGATGGGACTGTAAGTTCAGTCATCGAGACAAAGAAATAAGTTCTCACTAGAGGGAGAGTGAAGCTAGTCCCAGACTCCGGAAAAGTCCTCTAAGTTTCCTTGAGAAATAAAATCCAGAGTATCAGAGGAATCCAGGGCTTTTTGTTTCTATAAAACCAGTAATATATTTCATCCTCTTTTTAAAAAACTTGAAAATACCAAAAGCAGAATAATCTATTCAAGAGTTGTGTTTTTTTTTTTTTTTTTTGACTATCACAAAATGGTGGCCATGTAAGAAAACACACCTGAATATCTGTAAACCCATGGACAATTGATAAAACTAATTTAATGGTTTCTTGATCCTAAGGACACTCAGAACACTGAGGCGGGGATACAAAAGAAAAGCACGTGGACTTGATTTCAGAATAGAAGATAAAAACAGGCGAGGCCTGAAATAGGCTAGAATTAAATTTCAGATCTTCATTATTCTTGAAGAAAGAGATGAACCCAGGTTGTCCAGGAAACTAGCAGAGGCTCTCAAAATTGAATTTTCAGAGAAATGGTGAAGGCTGAATGCAATTGATCACATCACATAAAGGGCAGTGAGCTGAAAGGGAAGATGTCTGATAAAAATATGCTTCAGAGCAAGCATGCTGCTTCCTGCCACTTGTTCAAAGATGATGTATCCTCAACAGTGCTTCAATTGATGTGAAGAGAAAGAAGAAAGATGGAACCTTGGGAACCAGTTTTCTTCAATTTGGTTAATTGAAGGAATTTTGTTACAGTTAAGAACCAGAGTTATGCTTATTGGGTCAACAATGTACCAATTTGAGAGTTCTTTATAATTTGAATAGCATGCATCACCTAGGCAAATAAACCCTTAAAGTATTATTCTTGAGTACTAAGGTACTGCAAAGACAACTGACTGAGTATAACAGGGGTATGAAGTTACACACTTTTGTTATTACATAATTTCTGAAGGTAATGTTGAGAAAATAATTTGTATATTTTAAGAAAGTCTATGTAAATCCCTTAAGGCACAGAAGTGGTTCTCAACCTATAGGTCTCTATCCCTTTGGGTTCATATATCAGATATCCTGTATAGTAGATGTTTACACTACAATTCATAAGGGTAGAAAAATTACAGTTATGAAGTAGCAATGAAATAAGTTTATGGTTGGAGGTTGCCACAACATAAGCAACTGTATTCAAAGGTAAAAGCATTAGGAAGGGTGAAGACCATGACCTTAAGAGATTAAAGCCTAAGGATGAAGGAAAATGATCTCTAAGTAGAGACATGAAACTATGTTAGAACCCAGTACTGAAAGGGTTACTAAGTGGAAGAATTCTAAGTACTCAGTGTTCAGAACACTTTGTTCAGAGAGATTTGTCTAAAGGCCCAGTCAGGCCTCGTGGGTCTGAGAAAAAAGCTCCCCTGAGTTCGTCCTTATCACAGAGTACTTTGAGAAGCATAGTGATTTCCCAAGATCACTTAAGTGAAGGATATTGCCCTTGGAAGAAAGATCATCTTGTCTTCAGAAAGGGAGATTCTCCTGTTCTAAATTTATTGAACCAATATTGCAATTTGATACCACACTGCTAAGAATTAGGCACCATGTTTGGCTCTAACTCTGAGGCTCTGATAGAAGTGTGTTTTATGTATCAAGAAAAATAGTTCTTGATATAGTTTGCTATACTCTAATTTTACATGTTGTTGTCACTGCTCCAAGTCAATAAACAGAGCATATCCTAAGCCAAATAATGGATATATCTAGAGATATAAAAGAAACAAATACTTACCAGTTCCCATTTTTCCATGAGAAATTATTACATAATAATTATTATAGTAGGCCTATTGATCTATAGGATGTATTTCACCAATATAAAACTTTTTCATCAATTCCTACCACACAAGGGTGAACACAGAGAAAAGAAAACATATGTGGCATTGATGGTTACATTTGTATAGATAACACAAAATACAAAGGGACAGCCTCCTGGAAATCATTATTAGGAAGTCTTCACAAACGGGAGGCCTTTCTTCCTGCAGGGTCTCCACATTCAGTAAAGGCATCATTGACATTGCACTCTTGAAGTCATATGTATAAATGAAACATGACACACTTCACAGTTCAATTGTATTTCCAAATCCGTTTCCATTTTCATTGTTTTCTGTTCTGAAGCACATCTACTTGTGTTGTGCTAAGGAAATCCAATGGCACTATTCACTATTGCACTGTCAAGAATCTTTGCATCCCAATAACAAATGCTTTGATGATGACCATGGCAATCCTATCAATGATTCAATCACCACACAAAAGGATATACTCAATGGGTTGCCTTTGACATCATCTTAGAATTTCTCAAATATATACTCTTGCTGTACTTCTTTATTCAAGATTTACAGCCATCTAAATTCCACTGACTCAATATCAACAATATCTACCTCCTGTTTGGTCTATAACTATCCTATATATCCTGCCCTCCCCTTTGCTATTTGATATCACTTACTACTTTCTAAAACTCTGTATTTCTGCTTATAAATATTATACTCATTTATATAATATATCATGTACATACATATATGTTGTATATATGTATATACCTATATATGTATTAACATTCTATTAAAAGTGTGAGAGAATAATCATAATGTGTAAATTTAAATATCTACTCCAAACAGACTTTTACTCTTAGTATGTAACAGTCTCAGGAAAAATAACCTTTTACAATATATGTATTCAAATGAAAACTATGACAAACCTAAATATGTCTTAGAAGTAAGCATATAATACAAGCTGCAACAAGCTGATTAAAATTGTTCTTCCTCAATTTCTTCTAACATATATATGGGTACACACTCATATGCATATATACATATACAAGATTTAAATATAATTTTTCATACCCCTGATATATCATAATCCTATATTACTTATAACATTTGCTCTTTTTATATTATTTTTACACATTTAATTATTTCCACAAAATTCTATGTCATAATATTTAAGGATGTAGAAAGCAAAGAGCATTCACCTTTAGCTCTTGAATTGGAATTTAATAGACTAAATGCTTTATTCAGAAATCAATGGTTACATTTAACTCTGAATTCTCATAATATTCCAAATTCTGGACTTGTATAGAGTTTCCATTATAACATCTATGAACTTTCTCTGGGGGTTCGGGTGTAGTGACATATGGCCTCACATAAAAGAGAAACAATACATGCAATTCAGGAAAAGAAAATGTAATGCATAGTAATGCAATCTCAGAGCAATCTGCATGTTGTAGATCGTATACTGGTCTCCAGGGACCTCACCCAAGTAGATGGTGATCATTTTACAGCAGATATTAAAGATGGAAAGACATGTTAAAAATAAGAAATCCTACAGAAGAAGATTTTGAAGCAGATTGTGGCAGATTTTATGATATGTTTATTTCTGAAACAACTTTAGGCTTGACATACTTTTCATTTGAACACATATAGTATAAAAGGACACTTTCCATGACACCGCTACATATAAACAATAAAAGGTTGTTTGGAGGAGGCATTTAAATTTGCGTTGTCTCACATATGTAATAGAAAGTTAATCATATTTTCTGGACAGTAATAGAAATGCTAACAAGATAATAAGATCCAATATCAAAACATTGCCTACAAAACTTAGGCAACACTTAACCAAATTAAGAATTTAAAACAAAACAAACTAACTCTCCAAATTGTAGTTAAGATGTGTCACAATACAAAAATAATTTCCAAGAAACACAAAGAATGTGATAAATTGTGATTTCTTTCCTAAAGAAAATAGGTATATCTAATCTACTATAATATAATCCATTCATGAGCCTAGCCTGGGGAACATAATTGATCTTCTGAACATAGGGATTACATAAAAACACTCTTAATAGGTCCTTATTAAATTTAAAAGGCATTATTGGTAGAATAAACATACTTAGTATTGGTCATTTTTATAAGCAAGGAGAGAGCACAGACATACAATTAATTTGTTTTATAGTGTAGGTCTGGATCTAGTTTCTACTGCCAATTTTGTCAATACTAATTTCTAGAAATTTCAATGAATTTTTATTTAGCCCTAAAAGACTCTCTTTTCTCTCTCTCTCTCTCTCTCTCTCTCTCTCTCTCTCTCTCTCTCTCTCTCTCTCTCTCTCTGTGTGTGTGTGTGTGTGTGTGTGTGTGTGTGTGTGTGTAAAGCAGATTTTAAACTAAATTCATTAGTATAATCCCAAGACTTGTGAGGCAGAGGCAGATAAATCGTTGTGACCAGCTTGGTCTAAGTTCCAACTTTCAGGACAGTTGGTACTTCATACTGAGACAAATGTGTGAGTGTGTGTGTGTGTGGGGGAGAGAGAGAGGGAGAGAGAGAGAGAGAGAGAGAGAGAGAGAGAGAGAGAGAGAGAGAGAGAGAGATGGGAAAGAAGGGGAGAGAGAGGTGTGGCTTGAGAAGGTGAGTCACTTGGTACAGTGCTAGAAGAACTGAAATGAGGTTCTGCATTATCTCTAGAATTCATGTAAAAGAGGCAGGCTAGCTTCATACCTGTAATACTAGTGTAGTCACTGAGAGACAAGATCAGTAGAGCTCAATGGCCACTCAAAGGAGTAGGATCAATGAGCTCTAGGTTCAGTGAAAGACTGCCTCAGAAAAAGAAAGGCAGCTACAATTGAAGAACACAAACATGAACATCTTGCCTCCATATGAGTGTCCACATATGTACATGTACATCTCACATGCATGCACACCAACACAAGTTTCTGTTACTAACAGTAACTTGATATAGCATAAATGATTTACATTTCTGTGGTTTAATATAAAACTTCCCAGCCAGTGTAACTATTGTATCTAAACTACACTGAGCACAGGTGAAAAGAAAATGAGGTAAACAATAATTCTTCCAGCCTGAATCTTCATTTGTGAAATACAAATGCATGTATTGATACATTTTTTCCTATCCTTGTTTTATTTCTCGCATCAGTCTGAACTTTGCCAGTGTGTTTTCTCCTTTTCTGCATCATATCTAGTTCACTACAACCAAGGCTACATCTCCTGACAGAAAGAACTGCATTGTGAAAGCGGGGATTCTTTTTTCATTTACTAAAGCTTCCTCACAAAGCCTTAGTCATATCTCAATTTCAATGCGTGTTTGTTGAGTCAAAATGAATAACCATAGTTTTGTTTCCATATAATCATGAACCAAGGGTTAGAGGCGAAACTGTTCTACGTGGCTTTACTCAAGAAGAAAATGCTTTGCTTACAAAGAAAACAAAAGAAAGAAAGAAAGAGAGAGAGAGAGAGAGAGAGAGAGAGAGAGAGAGAGAGAGAGAGTTGCAATAAAAGAGGTAAATAAAAAGTCTTTTTCTCTAGAATAAGAGTATGGAAACAAAAAAAGTTTCTCAGTAAGTGAGTTGTACCCAGACGATAGTCAGGCTAACTACACTTTCAAGGGCCAGTTACCAGTTACACTTGTGTGTGTGTGTGTGTGTGTGTGTGTGTGTGTGTGTGTGTGTGAGTGTGTGTCTCTCACTAAGAAGGCCCTTAAAATTTTCTTCATATGTCACCAGCATCGTGTTTTTATACATATTCTGTATAAAAAAAAACTGAGAGGAATGAGACAGACAGACAGAGAGAGAGAGACATATAAAGAGAGAGAGACATATAAAGAGAGAGAATATGTTTCTCTGTGTGTCTGTGTGACAGGTAGGAAAGATTATAATCAATCTTTTAACTAACTGAGGAGATAAACAGCCTATGTATTTTCAGTTAGGGGTAAAAAAAAATCACAAAAGTCCCATGCTGTGAATGTCTGATGCGAGCAAACCCTCTTACAAACCTCCAAAGTCACTTGGAGGTTAAAGAAGAACCCATTGTCTTTTTAAATGTCATAAGATTTACGCAGAGTGATGTAGTTTTAAAGGACAAAATTATAATATAAAGAGTAACAGCAATGTATTTTATCAGTATTAATTATTAATACTGAGATTATAAAAGAAAGGACTGGGAGTTGGGTATGCATGTTAATTGAACACTTCTCGTTCATTTCCCCTGGAAGTGTATTGTGCAGCCATTCAAAGGGAAATATATGTGGGAAGAATGATGGATTCAACTGAAATAAAGCTAATATAAACTGCAAAATCTTTTTAAAAAAGGATATATACAATTTTTTGACATTGCCTAAATACAGTTTTACTGAAGGAGAGAATGCTTTGCTTACAAAAATATAAAATAGCTGCAATGAAAGAGGTAAACAGGAAGTTTGGAGGTAGATCTGATGTCAGAGGACAAAATGCTTTCTGCCAATTCTGTTGTGCTCTTGCTCTGTTACCTGGTTCACACCGACATCCCACCAAGAAGGAAACTCAGTACAAACTATTCATGGTGGGAATACATTCAGATCATTCATTCTGGCATGCTGTCTCTGTAAGACTAGATATTTAATAAAAACTTTAGATATTAAACTACATCAAATCTCCCTAAAATTAATAACAAAGTTTACTGATCACCACACTCACTATATAATAGCAGCTGCTAACGTTTCATAGATGAATTTAAAGTCATACTTACTTATAAATTATTTTGATTTCATCATAATTGTTTTATTCTGCAAAGTTAAGGCACCTGATCGAAGAAATTGGGGCTGAGCAGAGTGCTTAGTAAATGACACTCTTAGAAAGAAACAAGAGTGGATCTCACACTGATGCTATTAGGCTTCCAAACCTGTTTTCAAACCACCCAATTTTGTCCACAGTGGTGACTGAATGACTTCTAGGACAGTAACATCATCGACTGTTTTAGCTTATACTGCTCCTTTTACTGGCAGACTATAGAGGAGCTGCCACACACAACTTGATTGGTTGAGACCTGACAGCATGTCTAATCACTATCTCTGTTTAATCACTAGGAAGAAGGAAGAACAAGACTATCTGACAGTGGTGGCCTACTGATTTTTTTTTTTTTTTTTTTTTTTTTTTTTTGAGGACACTGGGGAGGTACAGAACCGTATCATAGATTGAAAAAAAAAAAAAAAAAAAAAAGAGTAGAAAACTTAGCCTCGGTGAGATTCTGGTGACTGGATTGACAAGGAGACACACAGAACTGTGAATGTAAGGACACAGCTATATTAGGCTCCAGTCAGCATGCACTTCCTGACATCAACATCAGCTTCTACCTTTGCTGACTGCACATGGAATGGATACCCAGGTGGAATTGTCTCCAGACAGCCCTTCCTTGAGTTTCTGTCCCACACTTTGTCTCCATATTTGTTCCCTTGAGTATTTTGTTTCTCTTTCTAAGAAGGACCGAAGCACCCCCACTTGGTCTTCATTCTTCATGAGCTTCATGTGGTCTGTGTTTTGAGTTTTAAAGTTGTGTTATTCACACCTATATAAGGATCTTGGGACAGACGAGAAGGTTTTGCAACATAGCTGTGTATAAATGAAACCATCATAGGCTGACATCAACTAAAAAAGAATGCCTTAGAGCTGTCACTTAGAGATGGATATTGGAAAAAAGCAGATGGTGCTTGTTTCCACGCAAAATGCTGCTTGGTCTCCACTCTCAATTTGATTGGCCATTGGATAACAGACTATCCTAAGGAATGCTCGTGTTCATCTGAATGTAATGTGGAAATGTAGTGCCAAAGAGAAAGTTGATTCACCATGCACTGTACCATATTTTGATTTCTAGTATCAAGGAATTCTAAATTCTACTAAAAGCATGTGGAATAAAGAGACAGACAAGGCATAGAATATAAATAAATAATGGAGCCAACCTTATATAAGGTTGACACAATTTCAAAATTGTATTTAAAATTACCACGGCATAAAAGTTAAATATACCTTTTAAATATCAAAAAAATAAATTCATGAAGTCCATTAAGGACTTAGAAGAATTAAATTTCTCAATATGCTTAATTTTTAAAACCTGTCTAGTAGTCTATTATAAAAATTTACCTAGATAAAATATATGTACCATTTTCTTCCTTTGTCCATTCTAAGTCTGACCCAGTTACATGTCAAGGAAGAAGTAGTAATATTTCCTCTACTATGGCATAATACCTAACATACGTGAAGGGCACCGTGGCCAGTGTGAAATACATCTCTTGGAATGTGATTTGAAGGTGGTTCCCGAAACCGGCTCCCAAATTGATTGGCTTAATGCCAACACGCCCGCCCACCTGATCACAAATCATAGCCCTGACTCCTCAGCCCTCTTCTTTGATTTATGTGATAAATGTGTTAACACTATTAGGATGCTCAGATGTTGTGTGGGTTGCTAGGCAGGCCTTAGAATTACTAGTGCCCTGCCCACATTAATACATGTAAAATTTACTACGCACATTACAATAGAGATGTATATATAGATAGATTTTATATCCTATGTTATGTATATATACATATATATATGTGTGTGTGTATCATATATGATACATAATGTAGACTAAAAAGATCAAAGAAGGATCCGATGAAAGACAGAATCATAGGTTGTTGGACTACAGTGATATCTCAAAGATAATTTATTTCATGGCTATGAAAATAATCAGGCACGCACTCAGAAGAGTTATGTGGACTGACCACCTCTAATGACAATGTTTGATCAGAAACCAAATAGAGTGTTTTCTGAATCTGAGATTGAATTATGCCAGATATATTAAAGGCATGTGTAGAGAAGGCAAACTGGCTTTGCAAAGTTGACTCAGCGTGGGACATTTAAAAGAATAAATAGACCAGGGTTTAAAGGTGGGAACTACGATAAATACAATAGCCCCAAAGAAAGTGAAATAGCATTCCAAAAGAAATTCTAAAACTTAGTTTCCTATCAAGAAAGAGAAGGATAGATATAGTCTGTATTTGTCTTTGATGTAATGATGACTTTATGCTTAATATTTATGCTTTACTTGAATAATCAATTCTTACAAACAGTTTTAAATATTTTATCATCCAACACTTTATTATATTTTTTACTATGAACTCTATATTTTAAAATATTATTGCACTAAAAATTTAATATATTATCAAGTAACCAATTAATTCATTTTTATCTATAAAATCATCAACATTAAACCATAATGTGGATAATAATTAAAAGAAGAGAAATGTATTTGTGATCATTGACATGGATAAATATAGTTTTCCTAAAATATCTTTAGTGGAATAAGTGTTATTTAACTTTTTAGAAATTAGCCAGAACTTCAAAATAGTGAGTCTCTATGCTAATCAGATCGCAGTAAATTATGTGCATTTATACATTGTACTTTTTTTCTCTGCCATCTGACTATGTAAAGCCAACTAAATGGAAAAACAACTCATGTGCCTTATTAATAAAATTATTTTTATAATAAGTTGCAAAAGAAAAATAACACTTTGGTAAACTATAAATAAATTTCAATACATTTTTGTTTTTGTTTTTCAATTTCAGTGACTTCCTTGGCACAGTGTCTTTGACATCTTATTAGAAACTCTTATTTCTCTTTTGTGACATGACATAGGAATATTATATGCTACTATGTTGCAAATTATCTTCTAAACCTTCCAATGAGACTTAATCCTAGATTAATCTAGACTTAGTGATGTGTGCACATTTTTATACAGGTTAAAACTGAAAGAAAATATCTGAAGTGATGATAATTAGGAACTAGGACAGCATATAAAATGATATTTTTATAGAAAATCCAAATAAAAATCGAAATAAGTTCTGATTAAAAGCTAACCAAGCAAAAAAACCTGCAGATTACCTGTATTCCAATTAAATGTGGCAAATGAATACTTGACTGGTTTCAGTTCCAGTTCTATTTCTACAAGAATGGCCCATCAATACTGAAGATGAAATTACCAGAACTCAAACAATACAATTATACTTTATAAGTACATGAAAATTTAGAAGACTTAGATTCTGACAGAACTGTTACTCAGATGTCAATGGTTGTGTCTAGATTGTTTGAAGTGCATTCCATCTCCTCTGTAATTATGTATAGATCAGGGACAATAGGCAGCAGATGACAAATCACTCATATACAACCTGCATATCAGTGTCAGTCACGTATAGAAAAATTAGTTGGGATGCTATGCCTCTTCTGTTTATAGAACTTACTACATAGTTATGAAAAAGACCTGGACTTTTTTCAGCAAATGATTTTGAGTGAACTTTCTACTCTATTTATGTATTCCTCTGTTTTGTCCATGACATTCATATTTCCTGAAAATTGCCCTATGGGAGCTTACCAAGCATAATTATACTTTAATTAGGCATCATTTCCTAATTATATTTAAATTTCATACCATCTCTAAAGTAAAAAAATAATAATGATAAAAACTAAAATGTCAGGGTTACGAAAACCACTGACATAAATAAAAAAGACTTGCAGATACAGCATCCACTTATTTAGATTAAAGAAAGTACTTTTAAAAACATCAAAATTGTACAAATATCAAAAGATAACTTCATAAAAATAGGAGCCTCAAATGTAATGAACACTGTCTGACTAAGGATTATTCTAACATATATACACATATATATTAGGACTTTAAATGCACTTGCCTTAAATATATACTCAGCTGTATTTTAATTCACACCAAAATTTTACATGAATTTAATAAAATCACTGGCAAATTTTTTAAAAGATCATGTCAAAGTCCCTTCCACATTAGCACACACCACCATACACACAGATAAGCATGCCTTATAGCCATGAGGCAAAATGCCATTTAAAGTCTAGAGAATTGATCAAGAGGGACATCAATCAACAGGCCCTGATATCATACGTAATACAGATCAATACTTAGAAAGGTAATTACTCAATATGATTTAATGTAGAATACTTCACTTGGGGTCACTTTTTGATTTATGTATTACTGGATTTTAATATTCAAAGGTAAATTTCTAAATCAAAAGGTATTTTATCTTTGAATTAATATACTGTCTTTAATATAATTGATATACATGCCACCACTGAAGAAACTGGTATAAAGCAAGAAAGAGGTCCCTTTTCATAAGAGGATTGAAGTGGTGAATGACATAAATCCATATGCAATTCTCATGCTTTTCTTGATATAAAACTGTATCTTTTTCACATTAGAAATAATAATGAAGTTAGGAAAAGCTTAGCCACTCCACTGTTTGAAATAAACACATTTCTCAAGTGTTTATCTCGTACTCAAAATCAAGAAAATAAATAACACAGTTGTCTTTGGGGATGTGAGCAAATGTGAAAGCATTTACATGTATTATTTGCAACATTATTTTTCGATATACAAAAGGCAGAGGAGGCCAATTGGGACAGTTATGAGAATAGGCTCACAATGAGGTAAGGACAGGGAGAAGTATAGTTTTATTCCCTTTCTCTTGCAAAAATCAGGATAAACCATATACTTTAAGGAGAGAGGAGTTGTAATGACAATTAATGCATTCTAGTGAGAGCAAGACACTATTGCTCATTTCTGATCCATTTCACCTGGCATTCAAAAGCAGAGGGTTGAAAATGCGCTGCTGAATATTCAAAGCAGAAAAAACTTAACCCAAATGTGTTCGTGGTATTTACTTTCGCTAAGGTTGGTTTGTATTAATTGAAGAAACAGTTGCATGACAAAAATGAAAAGAAAAAAACATTCAAAACCACGATCTCCCTTAGGGGCTGTGACTTCGCAATTGTGCACTGAGTTAGCATTTTCATAGTAGAAACTGCTCCAGTTTATATCTAGGTGCATTTATTTCTGATGCACTATTTTAAATGATGGTGTAGTTTTATGAATTTTACCTAGAGATTTATGTTTCTTTATTTGTAAGTTCTGGATTTTTACCGAGTGTTTAGTATTTTAAAATAGTTTTGGTATAATCTACTTTGGTTTATGTTTTATTTTAGACTAACTTTTTCACAAGCCTAATTATTTGGGCTCGCTAGCGTGATTATGTGTGTGGATGTTGTGTTTGCCCCTACCATTTTCCATATGCTCTGCCTCACCAACACTGCCATCCGGCGTGGTCCTCTCATAGTTGTCCTCTGGGAGTGGAAGGGCACCCAGTCTTGGCCCTGATGAACTCTTACTGCTTGGTGTTTCTGACTCCTCCAGCCCGCTGTCATAGCAACTCTGCAGTGACCCCTGATGTGGGTCCTGAGGCTGACTCACAACAGAAAACGTCACTCTACGAAATGGCTGTAAAAGAAAAGATTCTGAATGTCACTAAGATATAAGGTGGTAAATGATCTTATTTCATAAAATACATTAATTACATATTTAAAAATCTACAGACACTAATTCAATACAAAATGATTAAACAGGTTGAAACTGTATATTAAACAGGTGGATAACTATGTATTACCTAAGACAAGCCTAGAGTTTATATTTTACTATTGAAAACAAAAATATTCCTTTATGAAACAAATGTAAGAAAAATAATATTTTACCCACAAATGCATTGAAGTAAAATAAATTAGTTTTATATATTAAATCTTTTTAAATTCAGTAGTCTTTATATTTTCCACAAATAGGTTTAATATAACAAAACAATGATCAGTAATTCTGGGCAGAAATAATATGCTAATACAATCCATTGTGGAAAAAAAAGTCTCCTCATTACTTCAAATGACATAATGCATTCAAATACAGTTGATATGATATAGACTCTTAATCCAATGTTTGCTGGAATTCAGCTACAAACAGTGGACCTGATAAATGAGAACATGAATGGGATATTAAGAAATCACAAAGTATTTGTTACTTTGTTCCCATAAAGTATCTATTTAAAATTATAAGGCACATAGTAAGATGATCTGTAATACTTTCTTTAACCTATGGATGGAAAATAAATGAAAAGACTTAACTGGGTGAAGCATAATTTTAGTTCATTCAAAGACAGTACAGTCAAGTGTGGTGTTTGTTTTGTTTATTATAAATCCTAAAGAAGTTCCAACTGGAGCCAACAAGTACCTGTGTTAATGACAATGGCTGCTCATACCTATTAGGCATGAGACATGCAAGTTGTCTGGATTACATAATAACATTAAAATAAATTCAGGTTTATTATGGGAACAAACTAATGCTGCATCATTCAGAGGGCAAACTAAAACATTAAGGGAATATACAGTATTGATTATATGACATAATATATGATGTATATACCAAATGCTGCTTGGTAGCTGTCTGGGATTCTTAATAATAGTTTCATACATTAAACCCTCATGAATTTGAAAATGACACAAATGTATATAATTATTATACTTATAATGCCCACTCTTCATTCCCAATACACAGTTTTAAATTTACTGCTGCCAAAACATCGTATAAACGTAAGAAGCTTTTCTGAATGATTATAGCTCAAAAGTCCTTGGTACAAAATCACTAATCGTAACTATGACCAATAAGACTGTAGAGTTATAAGGATTATCTGCACATGACAGGTTAATAAATGAGAAAGTTAAGAATTGTGGCGTTTACCCATCATTTATGAATTAGCTTTGCTAAAGATTAATATATGCTTCCACAAATGTCTCCCTTATTCTGTTATAGGAAAAGAATTTACTACAAAATCTGCAAATTGCTGATATTTCTGCTACTATATAACTCTTGTGAGCTTAATAGAAACATACAGTATATGCAAATTTCTTTATTCTACTTCAAGATCTAAAGATTGGTGGGTATTAAATACCATTACAGGCTTTATAGTATTTCATGGAACTAGGACAGCAGTAACAGCAGTATGAAAAAATGGTCACATGATATTTCATTGTGGGCAGTACATACATCATGGGACCAAACTCACTAACAAAAGTGCCTACAGACATGGCCTTTACAAACAACTCTTAACTTTTTTATGTTTTTATGATTGTTACATTTGCATGGAAGACTCATTTTTGTTTATCTCATTTTCATTTCTGTTTACATCTCCTCCCACTTACCATTCTCAGTAGCTAAAAAGTATGTGGAATTCCCTGAGGAATTTGGTCTCCCTTTGATAATGTCACTACTACAACTTTTATAAAGCCAACCTTTTCTTTTCAGCAAACACCACTGAGCAGTGAAGTTTTAATGATAAAGATTAAGGGAGGGACTACAAAGGCCATGCAATGGGTGAATAATATTTATCATTTAAAAATAAAGTGGAAGAAAGGTTAGAGGTTATTCTTAATTCTACTTTAATGACTTTCATATCTTTTAGGATCAGTTTCAACTATCAAAGCAAGAGTTTATAATAAACACAGAAACACATACATTCTATTAATACAGAAAAGAAAAATGTGAAATAATTTAAAAATTGTTCTTCATTTTGTTATTAAAAAAGTAACTGTTGGGGGAAGGAGTCCTTCTGGAGGTGTAGCTCCTCCTATTTTGTTTTTAAAAGACACTTTTTTTGAGAGTTCTTAGTAAAACCAGGGCAGAAGCACCAGCAGCAGCTTCTCCCACACTCAGAGAGTCATGAAGACACTATTTATGTCAGGCCTATGGCTGATTCTAGGCCCTCAGTGTATAAGCAGGGCTACCCCTGACACCCTCAGATTTAAGAATGGACTAAATCAGCAAGGTATATGGCATAATAACTTCCTGACAAAAACAGTATTGTGTCTGTCACTGTACTGTTTCACTATTGATGATATGATGTAAAATAGAGTAAGTGATGACTGCTGAGTTTACATACAACTTTGAATTATTTAGAAAAATATATAAATAATGAAATGCGAGTATCCATCACAACATAAACTAAATAAATTAGCATTAAGGATAATCTGCTCTAAAAACCAACAGAGTCCATCACAATGCCTACTGATTCTAGAATCAGTTAGAGCAATGTGCAATTCTTTCTCAAGGCACAGAAGCATGGATCTGAAGGCATTCCAACTCATACACTTTGGGATGTGAGAAACATTACCCTAAGGAAAATCTAAAAAGAGCTACCAGCAACGGAAATGGACTTTGTGGTTTAAGTAGCTGAATGGAAGTGGTCATAAATATATCATGCTTCGCTGATTCACTCTACTTGCATTTATGTGGGACACAATATCTGCCAGAGCTATAAAAATCATATACAGTGAAGAAGTTCAACAACACACACACACACACACACACACACACACACATATATATATATATACTTTACCAATGAAATTTAAATAGAAGATTCGACTTAACATACTTGGAAATATAAAAAGGTCTTAGAGGTTATTGGACGGAGGTGTCTAGTATGTAAGACACAGTGGAAGATCAATTCAAAATTACTTAGTAGGGTCAAAGAGGAATGATTTTAAGAAGGAGCTGAGTAGAAAAGACTGATCACCCTTAAAACCCTAAGACAGAAATAAAGTTACTCTATGCTCAGGATACTTTGATCATCTTTTTGGATTATCTAGTCCACAGGGGAAAATGATGAAAAGGAAAAGGGAAAAGAAAATGAAGGCACTTAACAGTAATTTTTAAATATACAAAAACAAGAAACAAATTGGAAAAAAATGGGTTTAAGCAGAGATGCATTTACTGATTCTTGATACTGTTCTTCAATGTCATAGATAACTGTTCGTTTTAAGGAGAGTATATAACATGTTAATGAAGCTAGGTGTTCACCGAAGTTGAAAAGAGCACGAAAGAGCTCAGTGAACACCAAATTAAGTAAAACAGAGAATTATTTCCAAAATAACCACCAAAGAAAATTCTTACATGAGTACATGTAAAAGGGTGAATTTTTTAAAAAATATATATATATATTATACATTAAAAATAAGAGAAAGAAAGAAAAAAGTAAATATTTCAAAATTCCTTATAGATTTTCTTTGTTACCTTGGCCAAGTTAGCTGACCTTTGGTTCTTATGCCTTAGGCCCAGGCTCTGTAAAATAGAGATAATAATATCTTTTTCTTAATTCTGGGAGAATTAATGAGATAGCTAATAAAAAGAGCCTTAAGCTGCCTCAGAGACACATCCTATAAAAGGTATTGTACCTCAGGCCACCGCTAAATAACCAGAGTTAGCTCCCATCCTTTTACTTAGGTTTTCCCCTTCTTAAGGAAAATATAGAGCTAGCTAAGTAATTCACAAATATTCTAGGTAGAAGTTGTAAAGTCCACACCAAAGGTCATGCCTAATTAACATTGAAAACCACAAATTATTGATGAAGTAATAATGCACATACAATAACAACCGCATATTGCAAGAGCTAATGTGATCATAGCCTTCATTAAACACAAACATGTTGGTGGTCAATTAATTTACAAAGGCATTTGTCAGCTCCTTTGGGGCTTCAGTATTACCTACTAGAAGCTTCTGCTTGAGAAGATGATAGAGGCTAGCCCCAATAGTATCAACATTGCCACAAATACATTCAAACTCCAGGTGAGATGCTAAGTCACAAATAATGATGTGGCTTGTCTTCTCTTCAACTTCCATGTGACTAAACCTCATTAGCGTTGCTTTAAATGTTTCTCTAGGCTGGTAACCAGCCTGCTGAAAGGTTTTTCATTCATTCACTGTTTTCTGGTATCACACAGAGACAGCTCACTGCCTGCCTTGTTTATTTTGTTGTCATGGACCTTGAGAGGGCTGCCTCTTTCTTGTCTCCTTTTTTGCCTTGGGAATAAAAATCCAACAGCAGCAATGTATGACCATAGTCATCATTTACATAAGAAAATTAATTCCATGAACTTAAAAGAACAAACACAGAGACTAGTCATTGAGAATGTATAAGATATCCATCCAGGTGAAATCTAAATTAGTTTTGAAGAAACAGATGAATATTTAAACATACATACACAATAACTTAATTTTATTCATTCTAAATAGCTTTAACAGTTTTAAATAACTTATAATACCTGAAAAACATCTATGTTTCATAAGACAATGTTCATGAAGATTTTTACGTCATTGCTTTACCAAAATCTTTGAGGGCACAACCTACAAAATAAAAATGCATATTTGTTGCTAAAGTAGAAAAATTGAGAAAAATAATGCCTTTGTAATTTAATTGACCACCAAAATGAAGGCTATGATCACAGTAGCTCTTGAAATTTGAAGGAAAAAAAAAACAAAAAGAAGATTCAAGTTTAATAAGTCCTGTGTTTTACACATTACTCATAGTGAAAGTGTAAATACAACACTAGGTTAGGAGTGAAGATAGGATGGCAGTAGAGTCCATTTTTTATAACTAGTGACGACACCTTTATGGGAATTTTATCTGCAAGAGGATGGGCTCCTAAGGATGCCATCTATTGGAAAGTAGCTCAGGTTCAATCTTTCCCTTATTGAATAGTGCTGTGTCTAACCAACAACTTTATTGGGAACTTTAAATCTGCACCTTCCCTTTTAGCTTCAGTAGTTTCTTCATAAATTGTCTCCTTATCTGAAACTCACATACAGCTGTCTCCGTCATATCAATTATTTCTGAATGGGCAGAAAGGCTTTTTTTTTTTTTCCCTAATTCACTTAGTTATGTCCATCAAACTGACTTCTAATGACTCTTTGTCAGTCATAAAGCACTGAAACAGTCATGAGGAGGCTCTTGGCACAGGAGGAGTGCTGCATTCTGTATTAAAAGCAGAGTGATCTAATGCTGGGAGACCCTTCCCTGCAAATGAACACAGGCTTGATGAATCTGCAAACATTCTCAGCCTACGTCAGTGCTACTGAAAAAAAGTACCAAGGATTCTACAGAGCATTAGTGGTAGGATACTTGGAAGAACTCCCAAACAAATTTTTATCAGGACTTTAAACTTTTTAAGGGTGCCTTCATGTACTGAAGTCTCAACATTCCTCCATCCCTGTCTTACTTTCATGTCCATAGATGAAAGGATGCTCAAAAGACTCGGGTTGAGACATGTGGATTCATTAATTACCAAGCTTATTTGGGGAAAGTAAAATAGCTATCTAGTGACTGGTGTGCAATTTTACATTTGACGCTGTTGTTTGTATGTGCACTTGAGGTATTAAGAATCCAGAAGTATTCTTAGTTCTATAGATGAGGGCTAGCTCCTAAAAAACCAGCACCAAAACCATGTTTCCTCATGGCAGGAAGGTACAATCTTCCTTTCACTCAAGTTGCCACTTTGACTAAGGCTCTTTCTAGGTGCATTATCTTTATGTCCTGATTTTTCAAGTTAGAAATAAAATACTCAATGTCAAAGTGAAAACTGACTGCGAGAGCTACCTGTTCTGAAGATGCAAACTGGCCTCTTTGCATTTTGCATTTTATCTCATGAAAAAAACACGAAGAAACGGAATAAGCAAAGTTGAAAATTCTTGACAAATATAGTCAAACTTATACAACAAAATGATTTAGAAAAAGAAATGTTCTAGAACCCAACTCACTGGGTTGCTATGCCATAGGCACTATTAGCTGATCCATTTTTCACCATTTCTTACTAGTTCATTTTAAACGTAGTTCACAGTTTGGGAAACCTTTTTCACAAAAGGCCAAAATATAAATACATCTGGCTCTGTGAGCCATATATCTCTGCTGCAGTTACCCAGCCATGCAGCTTTGATATGAAAATAGTCATTGAGAACACAAAGGTAAGTTGACAAGGGAGATTTTTATTTGTGGACACAGTATTTTGAGATTTTGATAATGTTTCCACTCCATAAAATGTTACTATTGTTATTTTTCAATATTTACAACTAAAAAGAAAAAAAAATCAATTCTATCTGGCTGACTATTCAAAAAGAAGCAGAAGGCCAGATTTGGCTGAGATTTCTCATTCTGATACAATAAAGTATGACGTGACATACAAAGATATCATGAAAAATTAGAGCCAATTATTCAAAAATATGTTTTTTAGTTTGTGGATTACTTGAATGCTCCATTTCAGAGATTTGTTGCTAAGCCTTGTTTTGTGCAAATGCCTTATTCATTATACAGAAGAAATATTATGCAAATAATTTTTGTTGATGTTATTGATTGTGGATACAAGACTATGTCTCTACTCCCCATCAAAGTATCAAGAGAGCATCAGCAATAACAGGAAAGAAATACAAGAGCTGGAGAATGGGGAGGAGTGTTAAGAAGTGCCGTCTTGTAGATGTAATGTAGGAGATGTATCCATGAATGCTCAGGAACTATGGCTACCTCCAAGATGTACACAAAGCAATAAGCCATGGAGGTAGGAGAGAACCCATTGCAAAGAATGTAAGAGTGAGAAGAAGATAAAAAGGGGTAACAGGAACTCAATACATTCACAATGCATTGTATGTATTTTTGAAATTGTCAAAATTAAATTAAAAATAAAGGAAACCAAGTTAAAATTAAAAAAATAAATCCCTTCTTCAGACCTGGATAGAATGGAAGATTTTGTTGTAAACCATGATTAAGTCATGCCAATGTTTCCTTTCAACAAGAAGCAAATCAAAAGCAAATGACCAAACAAGCCAACAAACAAACAAAAAACCCTACTTTGGACACTTCAGATGTACCCTTGTTAAACCAAAGGCTGTGTTAAGTCCCCACCTCTACAGCAAGAAGGAAACAAAGAGCTCAAAACATGTGTATCTTTAGACATACCTTCCTTCAGCATAGATATTTTCACCTTCTAAAAGAATTATTCAAAATAAAGATATGCCAGATGCTGACAGAAATTTGGATCCGTTTCATACCTAACAGCTTCCCAAAGTGTTCTAACGAGGAGATAAAATTGAACATTTTCTAAGAAACATATACTGAACCAATACTTCCTCATTGGATTGAAGCCCTGCTTCTCAACAGAAGTTATAACACATACTGTTGATTGGGCCAAGAACAACATAGCTGGGGAGGTTCTAGGTCCTAAGGAAGAACTACAACACTGTTAAATGGACATAGTATCAGATTGTTCTCTAGATTATTATTTTTATATGAACAGATTAGTACAACAGTCAACCCTGTTTTAGACAAGCTGCCATGCATCATTTGTTTTGTTTTCTTGCCTTGAAGTGTAAGTTAACTGGGGCCTGAGGGATCGCTCAGCAGTTGAGAGCACTATTGCTTTCTCAGAAGACCTGGCTTGGGAGATCAGAACACCCAGAATGTCACAAACCCATCCAAAAGTTCGATTCCATTGCATCCGATGCCCTCTTCTGACATTTAGGCCTGCCAGATGCATACTGCACAGACATTCATATGAATAAAACACAAAAATACATAAAATAAAATAGGTATCTACAAGTAATATTGTAAGATAACGTTAATCTTTGGTGCATATATTTTGAGAGAAGTGAATTACCATGAGCTCCTCATTGAAATATTTCCTGACATCACAGCTAAGTACAAAAACGTCCTGGTCCAATGTGAAACGAGCTCAGTGGTGTTCTTTATAGATTCTTTTTATACATTGCTTTGGGGGGCATGTTTTATATTCCTGATATTGTTGTGCTTATTATGATTTTTTTAAATTTCTGTCTTTATGGGCTTTGGTGTATATGTATGTGTGTGTGTGTGTATGTATGTGTGTATGTGTGTGTGTGTGTTTTTTGTACTTTTATTTTGTTTTGTTTGATTTTTTTTTTAATTGACTGTTTTCCTGAGAAAGAGAGAGGGAGGACACGGAGTTGGATGAATTGGAGGGAGTTTGAGATTAGGTTTTGGGAACCTAGCATCAGAATATATTATATAAATTTTCAGGAAGAAAAATTCCTGGCCCAATTTGTAATCTCTGCACCTTCTCTAACAAAACTCTCTTCTCCATGATTTGACATTTGAACCTTCACTTTATCTGCTGTGGCTGTTTTTAATCTATGATATCCACAGGACACGCTGTAGTTCAGGAACACATTCAAGTTCTTCATTTGCAGATGTGATAAGCCCCTGGAAGCCTTCCTTTCATGCTCAGTAGATGAGAATTTCTCTCTTCTGCATCTGTCTTTAATGGTTTCCCTTAAACCAGTATCTCTAACATATATAATCCTAAAAGCAGGTGCTACAAGGTTGAAATAAAATATAGTAATAAAAACACATGGGACCACAGTTGGACTTCAGTTCCCAGTTCATCTGAGATACATCCCCCTTGTAAATCACTTTGTTGACATATACTGGGAAACAGGAAGGCAGAGGGGGTCCTAGGTAAGGAGAGGAGAATGTTGACAGGTAACTAATGAGAAAAATACTATCTACACAATGACATTCACTCTAACAAAGACTTATTAAGCATTTGCTTTGTGCCCACCACTGTGCTGAAACATCTATGGCTGGTAAATTCAGTCATTAAACCCAGTTGGGCAAGGTGTAGATTAATCATTCAAAAGCTTTCAAAACCTACAAGCAAAGGTTTTTTTTTTTTTTTTTTTAAATTTTCATTTTGACATTGTGATAATCACGCTTGGCTCTCCTGTTCCTTGCTTGCTTTGCATGACTGCCTTACACACCTGTAGAGTTCCAGAAACAGCTGAACGAGATCGATAAACCTGCATGGTAAATTACACAGTTGGAACTAGTCCCCAGCAGTCCATAGGAGCAATGCTGAAGACTCAAGGGGGGAAATTCCAGCTGGATGGGCCAGGTTTGTAAATGTTAAAACATTAGAAATAAACACATAAACAGCAACCAAAAAAAAAAAAGTGCTTTGAAAAGCTACCTTGTAAAACACAGAAGCACAGACAGGGACCTGGAGCGAAAGCTCTGCAGTTAATTCTCTCTTATTGAAATGAATGGAAATGAAATATGCACTTTCCGAGCCACTCAAGCAGATGCTCCATTTTCTTCTCTATTTTTTTTTTCTTTCTCTGTCTCCGACACTTCATCTAAACTGCACCTGGTGAAATCTGTTTAGGGAGCTATATACATTTAAAATCCTTGGGTTTTCATATTGTATGGAATGAAGGTCCGTGTCCTTAGATAGCTTTTCTTTACAGAGAAGTAGGGAAAGTCTCTGAACTCTTACGTCATCTTTGAATGATGAAACAGAATGGAACCTAACTTGTAGTCAATCTATTGCACAGGTAAGTCATGTTCTCTGAATTATCTTTTATTCACATGCTTCCTTTTAATTATCCAAATGTTGTTTTAAAAAAGAAAATCTACCATGGAATATAAAGAGAAATATAATTAAATTACTTATTTATGTTAACTTTTATTCCTTATAATGAATCACGTGTTTAGAAAAGAAAAAAGAAAAAAAACAGAAGAGTGAAACGCAGAAAGAAGAATGACCTCTTAATAAAGTTGATATTCAAATTGATGGAGTGTGTTTCCTTATCTGTAAGGAAGAATTAAAAGTTGCAGATTGAATTCTGTATGCTAATTAACTGACTTTCAAGCTGGGAGGTACAACTGTATAGTCTAAGTGTCTCCACTGCATTCACAGAGGTTTTGTGAAGTAGGAGAAATAAGCCTCCAAGCAGATGAAAGTGGAGCAAGAAGGAAAACTCTGGTCTTCCCCATAACCCCCACTGCTTAGAAGATAGAAAGAGAGGACTGCATCCCAGGGGCAAAGATGACCTTCAGAAGATGTTAGAATCAAAGAACAGGTTTGTCCTGCAAACTCCTGAATGTACAATGCTTTGCCAGCTCTTGGCTCTTAGCTTGCTTGGATATATTTTGTTTTCCTGCAATAAAACAATGTTTTCCATTGATTTTACCTATTGTGTCCACAGTAATTGGTTCCAGAGAAATAAAAAGTTTACATGGAAGATCATACATAAGACCTCAACTATGGGAGGGAGAAAATAAAGAGAAGTGGTTGATCTTTATGTTTGTGATAAAGAATTTTGTATACATTAATATTCAAATGTTGAGGCAAAACAGAATATTATTCCAAATTTTTGTGTAGTAACATTTAAATATGTGTAAACTTATTAGTTTGACAAGTATAACATTACTCACAAAGGCTACAAAGGCCATCTTTATAATCTTATGTGTATTTAATATTAGGTTTTCTGCATTTGTTTGCTTCAGTTTTTTATTTTTATTTTTTTAGACAAAAATGCTCATTATATGTCCCTAGTTGACATGGAACTCACCAGGTAGATCAACTGGGCAAAGCTGTGAATTTCCTATTTTTTCATTCAAGTAATGTGATTATAGATATGCAACCAAGCATGTCACTGTCATCAAATACAGTAGAAATTAAAAAAAAAAAAAAAAGCAAAGGAAAAGCAACCAAGACTCTCAGACACCTGTATAATAAAAAATTACCACAAATTTGAATTGAATTGCCCAATATATTATTTAGGGCAAGTCTTATCAGAATAACAGAATTTATTTGTAGGACAGCAAATATAAAGAGATTACCCTTAGGTCATTAGTTGGTCTGAGGCATGATGCTCCAGAGGTAAATATAGATAATAACTTCATACTTGTAAAAATAAAAAGGAACTTAATGAACAAAACAGATTGGTCTATAATCAATAACAGTGAAGTGCATACACATAGGATATATCTGTTCCTCGTAGATTTTTAGGGAGCATGCAAAACATTCTATGAAATTAGGAGAAATAATTTCATCCTACCTCACCAGAAAGAAAACAAAACCAAAAAAAACCCAATAATGTTGATGATAATGAGCACTTTGATTTCAAAAATGGTTGAATCTGCACTGGGGAGGGCTATTAAATTATTAGTGCTTGACAGTAATTTGAATTCTATATTTGCAGATGCTTCTTTTCTCCTGTATTTTTTCTCCTTTAATCTTTTTGAGAAAAGAAATATATTATAGAGAGATAAATTCTATATATGAGAAGCGTGAGTCTTTCAGAATAAAAAGGAAGCAATGCATTTAATAGCAACAAATGTTGGCATTGTGTGATTCTTTAGGAAACTATGAATGTCTACAGTTCAGCTATAAGAATAGGATTTAAACATGATTGATTTTCAGATAGTAAGCTCACAGAATCCTAGAATTCAAACTTAAGGCATATTTAAGGATAACGTAATCTAGCTCTCCAATATTCAGCACAAGTTATTCAAATATTAAGCACTACAAAAAGAATTTATTTTAGTTATCATCTCATTAAGGTGGGTAATTGAATTCTTAAGCTTCTGGACAGATGGACATTTTAAACATGTGACAGGAACAGACCAACAAAGCAACTGCTGAAAAAAAAATCATACCTTTTAGTACTATTGTTTGGCTTTCTAATCTGCTTTACCACCACATCTGTCAGAGATTTGATTGCTGCATTTATAATATTCTCATTCGTTGTTTCAAAGAAAGTCACTAAGATAACTGTATTTAAACACCATCATCCTTTTCTGTATGTTTATAAACGTTGCAATTTTCCACACATTATATTAATTTAATTTTTACTTTATAGGTGGGAAACTTTCAACTTGTGGGACACCTATAAATTATCAACATTTTATATACAGTGAAGGCTTTGGCTCATTGGTGTTTCTGTTCCATTGGTTTCTGTCATAAGCTTTTCCTATATTAATAAACTACAGTAATAATCAACATGCAATTAACTCTTATTCTGGGGGAAGAACAAGGTAATCTTCACTTTTTTTAATGATTAGCTTCAGTTTAGAATAAAAACGGCTTTATATTGGCAGGTAATAAATTAAGAATGGCTTTTTTAAGTGCGCTCTACCTAACAGAATTCTAAAGTTAAAAAATAAAGTAAAAAAGCCAACAGATCTATTTAAAAAAGGACAGGAACATCTTGCAATCGCTACTAAGTAGAAAGAGAAGCCCAGCTGTAACTAAAAGTTGGGTTGTTTTTTTTTTTTTGTTTTTTTTTTGTTTTGTTTTTTTTTTTTTTTTTTTTTTTTTTTTTTTTTTTTTTTCAATATATAAATCTTTTACTGTCCCCAAAGAGCCCAAATTGTATTTGTAATCAGGATCTTATTTCTGGAGCTAGGTCACTTAGGTCTTACTTGTCAGTCTGCTACACTGTTCCCTTTTCAGACACATAGATGCCATCCAAAAACTTTCTGATATCCTTGGTTTTAAGTGTTGTGGCTTGCTGAATCAGAGCCGCTGAATTTGAAACAAGTCCAATATAATTTCCTTCAAGGACTAATCCATTCTTCTTCCGGGCTTGAGAGACAGAACAAGCAACACCTGTCCTTATCTGAACCCCGAGGATAAATTTTTCACCCAAGAAATTACACATTTCAACCAAAGACCCATTCTCCTGAATAAAGACTTGATGGGGGAAAGTGAGCGAACACAGACCTCATATTGTAACGGAAGCCCAGCGTAACGCCCTTCATCATGTTCTGAACATGACTGCAGACGGTTCGGACAGTGGCCAGTTCCTTTCTGTTACTCCACTATTTGTCGACCCAGAACCTCTTCTTTTTCTTTCCAAGGAGACTCACTCTACATTAATGTGATTGAAGTCCCTCCGGAGGATTCCCCTGGGACCCTTCCCAATGGCTGGGCATCCCTTCAGAGTGATGTCGACGTTTTCTGGAATGTTGACAGATTGCTGAGAATGGTCTTCATTTTCACAGTAGATGGGGCAAAGAGCTTAACTAGAAGTCTTAACAGAGGGGAGACCCTCGGTACGGTGGAGGCTCGATGCCCCAGCGAAGGAGGAGGCTAGAGAAGTGAGGATGGAGTGAGTGGATGAGTCGGGGCGCACCCTCGCACCCTCTTAGCGGTAAAGTGGAGGGCGGATTGGATGGAGTTTGCAAAGGAGAGCCGGGGAAGGGGGACATTTGAAATGTAAATAAATAAAATAACCAATTTAAAAATGAGAAGTCTTAAAAAGACAATTTTTAGACAATACTGGCACAAGGGGAACCCTCATAAGAAACACCCTTGATGAAGTGAACGGATTTAAAATGCATCCTGATATGTTCTAACATTCACTGTCTGCTTACTTTGTGTAGTTCAGACATCATTTCATTGTCATATTGTGACATTAAGGGTAAATCCTCCTGTTCGACTGCATTTCACTCAAGACGCCCATGCCCCTGAACAGCAAGCATGTGCCCACACTCGCACAGATGCTGAGTGAGCCACAGATGGGCTCTTACTCATCGGGCAATAATGTAGCCTTGGCTGAACTTGAGCAGTAGAAAAACAGTCAGGGAGACTTCTGCATGTGTTGATAAGAGTACTTGTCTAATTGAGCTATACTTTTAGCCCAGGCCAGCTTATTTGAAGAAAAAGAAAACAACGTTAGAACAATGCAGACTAAAAGAAAAAATATTCTAAGGAGAATAAAGCCAATTATTGTAGCTGGCACTGATAAGGTCCCCTCCCCCCCCCCATGTTCTGTCAGACAAAAACAAATAGACAATGAGATTGGAATTCCACTGGACATTATAGGTAGGTGGTGTTTGTAATCTTAAGCAAAGTCTAAAAGGAAGGCTTTCCTGTACTTTCCATCATCTGAGCTGAGCCATTTTCTTGAAGTCAGATAGATTTCCTGACTTATTTTATGCACGTCAGCTGTTTACAGCCCAGGCTGTATATCTGAATCACTAAAAAATAGCGACATATATTAAATAAAATATTAACGAGAAATGAAAATATAAATAAATATATTAAATAAAATATTAGTGGCCAGACTATATTTCAAACATATTTGGGGGATAGAATTGAGTATGTATGTCAGCAGGGTTGAAAAATCCACTCTGGTCCTAAAATAAAATAGGAAATCGGTCCAATTTTAATTTGTCTTGGCTGCTGGTTAACTCTCAGTGTTCAATCATCATATATTTATAAGACTATGCAGTCTATGCATTCCTCTCTCAGTGTGGTTTCGAAGGTACTATTTCTAGTTTAATGGTCTCATCCTTGGTGTGACTTTTTGTAAAATGTCTCAAATATTTTGGGAAAACCTAATCTACATTGTCAAAACAGTTGTGAGAAAACTTGAATCAATATTCCACCTTATTTACATTATATCTGTATCATGAAGACTAGGTCGGGTGCTATTTTTTGGACTGCAAATGCATTCTAAGAAAAGGAATTTGTAATTAAAATCAGTTTCGGATTTTGTTCAGCCACAGAATAACTAATCGGCTTTTATTTATTAGCTGGTATTGGAGTGACCAACATGTGTTGTTTTTTATTTTTTTTTTTTTAATGGGGGTAAGTTCTTTTCAGGAAGTTATCTAACACTTATCAAGAGACATTTAAAGCTAATTTTTTTCTTTTAATTAACAACCAGTCATGTAGTACTACTGAGAGTTTGATGTCTCCCATTACTAACAGTTACCGCCATTTCTGATATGGTTTCCATGTGGCAACAGGCTAATGTCTCTTTTAAGACTAAGATGGGTTTATACAATGTCACTAAGTAGCATCACAGGAAGCATTTCTAAAATTATGCCCTTCCTGTTTCCTCTGGGTCTCTCAAATTTTGACTAATATACATAAATAACCGCTTCATTCGTATGTGTTTTCCAAACATCTCAAATTTTTCTATTGATATATCACAACTACCTAGTAAAAATTGCTTCTTCTATCCTGTGACATCTCTGCTTGATTGCTACCCATCTTGGCAATAAGGAAAGTATATATTTAAGCATTATTCTCTAAGTTCAATGTTGTTATCCTTACAACTATCCTCAATTAACCTAAAAATAAATTGTTGGTATCTTAAGGACGGATGTCTTTCATTCTTGATGCAAATTCCAAGAGCTATTTCGCTGAGGGCTTTGAGAAGATCGAGAGCAAAGATGACAAGAGCTGACCACTCTTTCCTCAGTATTCCAGCAGCAACTTGAATTCCTTTCTCACAGTACCTGATTTTGAAACCTAGCATTTCTATGATATAAGGCGAATTAATTTCTGCCTCAGTTTCCAAGTGTTTAATATAAGGACAAACTCTGCAGTAACTGATGGGTATGCATTAAAAAATATAGTAATCTCAATATCTTGAAATCACTCAAGAGATAGTTTAATATTCAGAAAGGCCCTAGCCATACATTCAGAATATAAATAAACTCAGGTTACTGACATATGTTTCTTTAAGGAAAAAATCATTATAAAAATGGTGTAATATTAAACATATTATTTAACACTTTTTAGATTTGTATCATCATCATTACCTTTATTTTTGTGGCTGTGAGATGATAGTTATAATAGACAATAGATTGGGATTCCATGTCACACAAAATCAGAAAGCAACTTCAGCGGGACTCATACCAATTATTACAGCCATTACAAACTGTCCTGCCACCCCACTGCCCAACACACACAAGCATTTGGCTATGGGTTTATAAAATAAAGGTAATATAATATGGCCATAGACAACTAGGTTCTTTTTTATGTAGGTTACGTAGAAAAGTAAAGGAAACAGTTCTCAGAACTAGAGGCAACAGTTGAAAGAACCCAAAGAAGACATCTTGGCAATGACCAGATGGTTTAGGATCCTCCTAGAAGACCTGTCACTGCAGTCTGGAAGCTAAACAACTTGACTAAAAGCATCAACAGATGAAAAAATATCCTCCTCTATACAAATCACTCTGCCCTGCAACAAGCACCTCAAAAATGTATTTAATACAAAAATGTATTAAATAACAATAATAGACAAATAGAAAATTAGGTAAAAGGTGATTATTTAGCAGAAACTTATTATGAAAGTTGTTTATCTTTGCACATTTAGTTTGTAGAAATATGCCAATGGTCACTAACTATAAAGTGACTTTAGGTATATTTCAAGTGATTGGGACAGAAATGTCCAAGAATTAGCATTGTTATCAAAGTCATTCTCAAAACACAGGGTAGAGGGTTTGAATTTTTTATAAAGTTTCTATTTCTAGCCTGTTCACATGTCCATGAAAGGGAAGGTTCTTTTAATAGTATTATCTGTTCCTTCCTGCAGAACACTTATTTATATTGCTTTACATTTTTCAAATCTCATTCCATTCTATTTCATTTCAGGCCATTCCATTCTGTTCTGTTCTTTAATGTAAAAAATGCTGATTAAGAACCACTGAAGAGATTGTATGATCCATTATTGCCTTTCCTCAGTAGGAAAAAAAATGACATTTGTCAAAAATGGAGACTACAGCCCCAAACACCAATCCAAGCTTTGCCTTCCATAGCTTTGCAATAAGGGTCAGAGGGTTTTGTCTAAGCACTTTGTAGAAATCTCTAAATTGCAACTTGAAAAATGACATTCAAGAAGAGCTGATCTCTCATTCACAGATGTCCTCCACCTCACTGTTTCTATGTGCTCCACCTTAAAAACCAGAACTGGAGCCAACCTCGGTTATCCTTCAATTTGATGTCTGGCACCATACTTAACAGATGAAGGAACTGAGTCTCAGAACGCAAATGTCAGCCATAAATTTAAAACCTCTTTCAGGATATATTCTTGTCCTTATTTTTTTCCAGGTGCTGCAGATGAAACCCTACGACTCCTTCCTATTCTACCCTGGCATGGTACTTCAAAACCCTTCTTCAAGTTTTATGAAGGTCTCAGAGTTCAAGTCTGCATCAAGCAAATCCCCTGATAAAAAGGAAGAAAGGGACATAGAAAGGAAAAGAAAAAGAAAACCCCTCAAATGCAATCTATGGTCATTTAGACCCTTCAAAGCTTTTCCCATTGAGATTACATTTAGGGTTACAGAATAAGGACACATTTTCTCAATTTGACTGACCTCTAATTTTTTTATGTTTATTTATCTTACTGTTTGATGGAAAACTTAACTTCTCAAATTTTTTACTAGGATTTAATAACAACATGGAACCTATAGGGAACGGGGGAGTACCATTTTTACTGTACACTGAAGCGGGTATCAAAAAATAAAAGAGAGAGACAGACCAACATGGACTGGGATTAACTTATTAACCAGGCTTTGAATATGTTCCCTTATCACAAAAGAATCAAATGTACTGTACTAAGTGATTTCTTAAAACAACCCAGGAGCAATTTTACTACCATTTCCACAATATCACTTCAGAAAAGTAAATTAAATTGCTTTTCATTTGTCTACAGTATGACCTAGGTGAGTTAGTACAGAGAGATAAACAGATATGTGTGTTTAATTCAGTCTACCTGACTATTCTTCTCCACCAACAAGATCAAAATTATGAATTGACACAGCTCTGGAAAATGTGTGATTATGGAACTCTCCCTCTATGATAAAACTGAGGTATCCAACCGATACCTACACCAAACACCTTCACTTTATTTCGATTAAAAGGTTGACAGTAATTATTTATCGTATGCCAAGAATTAAAAACAACACAAAGATGTATTTTATATCAAGATTTCCCAAAGTTTACCTTCTATCAACATTCTTGAATAGGTGGAAATGTTGCTTGAGCTTTTTGGTATTACTTAGTAGACTACCACACTGAAAGCATTCTTGACTGAATGAAGCAATAAATGAATTATTTTTAGTCTCACACATTCAAGGTCCTTTAAATATTTGTATTGTCACAAAAAGAAGGTTCTGAGGCAATTTACTGGTGTGAAAAAAGCTGGTAGGGAGCATGTAAGGAGTGAGAATTGTTTGGGTAACATTTCAAAAAATGTGCTGGTTTTTGTGTACGTGCAAAAATGTGTGTAGATTGCAAAAAATAAAAATAAATTTACATTAAAAGTCATATATTATGACAAATGCTATGGTTTAATTAGCTGTTTTCAGAGACCCAGTAAATATTCTGAAAAAAAACATGTCCTTCTTCAAATCTTTATCAGATTTTCCATTCCATCATTAAAATTTTCCACACAATTAGTCTAATTTAGTGTAGTTTTACTGCACCTAATTGGTCAAATTACTCATCATATGTAAACCTAAAAAGGAAAAAAAAAAAAGACAATCATTTCTTGGGCCAAAGATGAAGTTTTCTTTTTATGTTCGAAGAACAAGCTAATTTATGCATCTATATTTTCTCATTCACGGGGGTTTAGAGCCCTAAAGGGGAAAAAACATTACAGAGCAAACAATGTCAGCCCGCTCAGCATTTGAGTAGTGCCTCAAATCAGCAGCAACAACTAAGCTGCATTGGAACCAATAAAAATTTTAAACAAATATCATTTTAGATTTCATTTGCTTTCCAATTTCACAGTAAGAATATTGTGCCTGTTCAAATCCATATAACTAAATTGCAATAAATACTCTCTCAAAATTTACAGTCCAAAATGCAAATATAAGTGGATTCAGCCAGAAGTCTTTCACAGTAAAATGAAAGGAAAATAAACATGTCATCGGAATACTGGGCTATGGTATGAGTTCAGAATGAAATAATACCCGCTGGAACCTTATTGCGCACTGAGCATCACCCTTGCTTGTCTTAGTGAATGGAATGCGACGAATGCCTGTGGTTTAAAACCTAGAGCTCCATAACACATGAACAGAGTAGCCACATTCCTTCAGAATTAGTGGGAAAATAAAGCATTGACAGTTTTCATTTATTGACATATTGAAAGTCCAAACGACCTGTCTTCCTTTGCCTCATCCCTTCTTGATGTCAATATTTTCTTTGAGTGATCTTGCTATTGTTTAGACTGTTTTATCATATCAATTAGAATGAATAAGATGACAGCTAAAGAGAGTCTATCATCAAAGTAGTTTAGAGCCAGTACTCATGAATACTTGCTTCAATATTACTGTATCTTTAGGTGGCATAAGAAGATAGAATGATAGATAACAATTCCCCACCATGGATTGTTCTAAGAAAAAAAAAAAAAAAAAAACCCAGTATAATCAAACAAAATAAAAACCAAAATAGTACAACAAAAAACTACTGCTTGGAATTTTTCTGTGAGTTAGTTAACAACAGGCATGTTGCTTTGGTTCTAATATAGAATCGAAATTAAGTAAATAAGGCCATGTAACATTTATAGAGGTATAGTAGTTTAGAGATAGTATAACAGATACTATTGGGAAAATGCAGCTTTAATCTATACTACATTAGATGGATATCAGATATCGTCATCAGTCACCGGCTAATAAAATTCTTTAATTTGACTTTTAAACTGTCTTGCCTATGTTTACTTTAAATAGTTTTACTGTTCTAGTAGTTGAAATTATGTCATTAAACACTACAGATCTCCATATAAGTTTATACTTATATTTATACAAAATATTTGCCTGCTTACTTAGGCATGCCTTGCTAACTTATCTACCAGTTTCTCCAAAAGCATAAATTTTTTTGTAGCCTCCATTATTAGTATTATGAAGTTGGTGCTTATAATCACAAATATTTTGGTGTTCCCTGAGTAATAGAATAACACACATATATTATTTAAGCACCATTTATTTCACCAACAAATGAGATTATAGTTTTGAGTAGAAGACAAAATTGAAAATCTGCCAAAAATAAGATTGTTGAATATAAGAATCCAGAAATAAATGTTTATTAAAAATGTTTTTGGAATTTTGTATTATAATGACAGTTTAGCTTCATTAACATTATTTCTTTCAGATTCTAGTTCACCAAGAAATATTCCAGTAAGTTTAATATCTTTCCTGTTATTTCTGGAAAGATTGGCTATGGTCTCATGCTTCTCCATATTCTTTCTTTCATATACATGTATCTTTTTGTGCAGTCTATTTTATAAACAGTAGATATTTTTGGTTAATCTTTAACCATATTTTTTATTGACAACACACTTAGAACAATATAAAAATTCTTAAATTTAACAATCTTATTTTTGGCAAATTTTCAATTTTTTCTTCTATTTTCTGGAAAATTAATATTGGTTCATGACAGTTCTCGAGAACATTTTTTTCACTTAACAAACTGGGCATAAGTCTTATTTCCTGTATAACCAAATGATAGTTCTCTCTCATGATGCATCCCAGAGTAAAGAACACCCCCAAACTCTCTAGAGAGTACAATCTTAACTCATAAAAAACAATCCACTGCATCAGCAGCAACAAAAGTCCAAGCTAATTGAAAGCTAAAAGAGAAACTGTTAAAACATACAATTAATTAGGAGCTTTTATTAGTGAACAAATGGCTTTTGGCCATTGGCTTTCATTCCGTAATGCAGTTTATTGTAGCTGCTGTTCTTCGTTCAGTAAAATAGAAAAAAAAAAAAAAGAAAGAAAAAGAAACAGAAAGAAAAAGGGAATTGGGATGAAGCAAGGAATTGGAATGAAACATGAAGTAATCAGTTTCCCATTAAGAAGAAAAGAAAGCATTTAAGGGTAACAAGATCCTGACCAACATACATTTAGTCCACATAACAAGGAGTGCTACAAATTACACATACAGTAAATAGAGTTAGACAATATTTGAGTAGTGTTTCTGTTCAATGTAGATATTGACTAAACCAGAGACTAAATTTATCTTTCCCAGATGAGATCTTTCCATAGATGAGCGACACATTCAGTTCATCTAATTAAGTGCCTAGTCTGATTCACTAGAGGCTGCGAACAGTCACAGAACCTCCAAAGTGTGAACAGTATATCCCTATTTTTCTGTAAAAAATGAACATAGCTTTGCTGGATCATGACATTAACTGAGAAACCAAGGTAACTCTCTCAGTCAGGAGAGGGAAGCTAATAGATAACTGAAAATGATGGTTGATAACAATAGTTCTGTCACCTTGAAAGAGAACCAGAAAAAGTATGAACTACAGAGGACTAGAAAGCATATGCTGTATAGCCACAGAAGGTGGTAGTTTTCATCAGGTACTTATTAAATAGTATCTCCTACAATCCTATTACCAGCCTTCTAAACTTCTTTTCCAGTTGCTATGTTATGTTTAGTAACAGAGAGGCTCCAATTCAACTGTGTTAACATGGTGACTCTAAAGATACATTCCAGTTAGGAAATATCGGTTCCTTCAATCATGTACTATTAAAACACTGCTGATCTTACATGTTGTCATGGATCACTGTATAGTCATAGAAATAATATGATTTTACCCCTAAAAAGTTTTCCTATAAAACACTTCTACATAATTATAATCTATTTTGCTCTTTGTTTATTTTAACCATGCAACCTTGAAAACTATTAACATAAACTAGTAATTTGAAATTCAATAATGCTCATCAAAAGAGATGACGCCTTTGAAAGCACTACAGTCTGACAGGAATACAATAACATACATTTGGGTTAAGTGTTCAAAACATTCAAACCTCAAAAACTGATACAATCATGAAAAAATAATGAGGAGAATTTAAGCAACTCTGTACTTTCACATGTATATGCGCTGGGTTCATTGTGTGTGTGTATGTGTGTGTTCTTGCATGCTTTTGCATGCGCACTTGTGCATGTGTATGTACATGCATGTGTACATGGAGACTGGAGATTGGTATTTCATCTTTTCTACCCCCTTTTCTCCATTACATATGATGAGTTCGTTTCTCTCAATGAACCCAGAATCTGTTTACTTGCCTAGTCTAGTTAGCAAGACCCAGGGACCTCATTCCTCTTTTCCCCTAGAACTGGAATTACAGACAGACTAAAATGTGCATTAGGCTTTTTGTTTTTATAGCGAATGGAGATCTAAATTATGATTCTCATGCTTGACCTGCAAACACTATATAAAGCCCACAGTTTCATCTTTGAACCAGTCTATAAACCCAATGTCCTATCAATAACATAGTTTTATAAGTTGTTTATTGCTAAGCATGCAATTGAAAATTTTTTAAAGTATGTAGGACATTTTTTTCTAACTTCAGCTTCAGAATGAATTAAATGAGTGTGAATGGTTTTGAATTATGACTTTGACAGTTTTATTAATTGTCTATGGTTTTTAAAAGACCCTTGCAGGTATTCGTCAGACACAAACTTTGCTCTAAAAACTTTTATATCAGAAAGTTTATGAATAATAACTCAAGTTTATAATTTAAATCACAAGTAAATGATATGCATATAGCACTTCAGAAACATAACAATCTTTGCCCAGACATATGTGCCAATTTGACTCAGTCCTCTATGTTCTATTATCACAATTACTCTGCTGTCTTTCAATCACTCATCTAGATATTTAGCTACACAATGAGACTGCTTATTGCTTAAATTATAGCTTGTTTGTGTCTCTACTGCCCAGTCTGATGCTGTAATCTTCTAATAGAAAAGGTACCAAATCTGTGGGCAACTTAATATAGTCTTCACAGACTCCAAAAGAGAAACAAACCTCTTTGGCTTCTAAACCACTGGAGTAATTGCAGGCTATTAAAATAGAAGGCAGATACCAGTGTGTAGACATGCACTGAGTGCACAACAGATTTTGTAAAAATTTTATAAACTTGTAAAACTGTATATTACTACTTTTCTATTTACACTATTGAACATCCCTATGCATGTCTGTTTTGATGTTTAAATTCTAAACATTTTATGTTATTGTGTAAGATCAATTTGATGAAGCTCCTAAATGCCAACTTTCCTTTTGAAAGAAATCAGTAGTGAAATATATGCCTTTATATATGCCAAAGAATATTTAACTCATCTTTTCAAGCATTCGGTTATTTTCAAACATGAGCACACATGTTTGCTTAAAGTTCCTCTATTTTCTAATTCAGAATTCTAGCAGTTTACTAAGTAATTCTAAAATAATATTTACTTGTTTTACAATGGAAGTTTTCAGCCAAACAGTAAATTCAACAAAGTAGTGTCTGTTCTAATGCATACGTTTATCTAATGCATAGCTGCCAGTATTATTCCAAGAATAATCTCTTCTATTTTTCCCGTCCTTTCTGAATGGCTAGGAAATGAATCTTCAGTACCGTTTCATTTCATCTATACTACACCATCTATCTGAATAACAAAATTCTCACTCTATCCATGCACCACTGTCTCTTTAAATGACACTGGCTTCTCACTTCATCCATATTCACTCCATCCTCCACCTTTTATCTGAATAACACAAACTGGAACTGGTCCACAAATTACTGTTACTCAATTCACATTAATTCTTTTTAAATAGCAAGTGTTTATATTTCTAATTTCTTTTCACATATAAATTATGTTCTATGTTTTAAAAGTATAATCAAAAGTTTACACAAATTGAGAATTTATTGCAATGCATACTTAATGTATAGATTTTTCTTTCTGCCTCACATTACTTTTATTACAGTTTACTTGTTGAACACAAAGTTTCCTTGTTTCTGTTTCACATATGGCATTATCTCATAATCTGAATTTTACTGATTATAAGTACAACATGGTCCTCTTTCAGATTTACAGGATTACCAGATTCAGTTTATAGGTGTTGTTATTGTATTTTATCAGACCACCTTATAGAGAGTAACAATAACATTTGAATCTTGAAATTATGATGGTAATGTTTATATAGGTCTATTTATAAAAGGTTATTGTTTCCCTTATTATGAAATTCTCAAGATTATCATGGGAATAAATAAGTTTCATGCCTAAGGTCAGCATGTAGAAGAATGCAAATTGATCCATTCTTATCTCCTTGTACAAAGCTAAAGTTCAAATTGATCAAGGACCTCCACATAAAACCCAATACACTGTAACTAATAGAAGAGAAAGTAGGGAAAAGCCTCAAACACATGGGCAGAGGGGAAAATTTCCTTAACAGAACACCAGTGGCTTATGCTCTAAGATGAAAAAAATCAACAAATGGGACCTCATAAAATTGCAAAGCTCCTATAAGGCAAAAGACACTGTTAATAGGACAAAATGACAACCAAGAGATTGGGAAAAGATTTTTACGAATCCTATATCCAATAGAGAGCTAATATCCAATATATACAAAGAACTCAAGAAATTACATTCCAAACAATCAAATAACCCTATTAAAAAAATGGGATACAGAGCTAAACAAAGAGTTCTCAACTGAAGAATCTCGAGTGGCTGAGAAACACCTAAAGAAATGTTCAACATCCTTAGTCATCAGAGAAATGTAAATCAAAACAACCCTAAGATTTCACCTCACACCATTCAGAATGGCTAAGATCAAAGACTCAGATGATAGCAGATGCTGGCCAGGGTGTGGAGAAAGAGGAACACTCCTCAATTGTTGGTGGGATTGCAAGCTAGTACAACCACTCTGGAAATCAGTCTGGGGGTCCCTCAGAAAATTGAACATAGTATTACCTGAGGACTCAGCTATACCACTCCTGGGCATATACCCAAAAGATAGTCCAACATATAACAAGGACACATGCTCCACTATGTTCATAGCAACCTTATTTATAGTAGCCAGAAGCTGCAAAGAACCAACAAAGGAATGGATACAGAAAATGTGATACCTTTACACAATGGAGTACTACTCAGCTTTAAAAAAACAATGAATTCATAAAAGTCTTAGGCAAACCAATGGAACTAGAAAATATCATTCTGAGTGAGGCAACCCAATAACAAAAGAACATACATGGTAAGCACTCACTGATAAGTGGATATTATCCCAAAAGCTGGCAGTATCCAAGATACCACTCACAAATCACATGAAGTTCATGAAGAAGGAAGACCAAAGTGTGGGTGGTTCGGTCCTTCTTAGAAGGAGAAACAAAATACTCACAGGAGCAAATATGGAAAAAAAGTATGGAGAAGAAACTGAAGGAGGGGTGGTCCACAGACTGCCCCACTGTATATATCCCATGGTATGGTATCCATACCATGTGCAGTAACCAAAGGCAGACACTGTTGTGTACAATATCAACCAACCAGAGCTTCCAGGGTCTAAACCACCAGCCTAGGAACACACACGGAGGGACCCATGGCTCCAGCTGTATATGTAGTGGAGGATGACCTTGTGGGGCATTGGTAGGAGAAGAGGTCTTTGGTCTAGCGAAGGCTAGAGGCCCTACTGTGGGGGACTTCAAAAGCGGGGAGGTGGTAGTGGGTGGGCGGGTGGGGGCACACCCTCATAGAAGAAAGAGGAGGGGCGGGTTGGGATAGGGGATTTCTGGGGGGATAGAGAAATGGAATAACATCTAAAATGTAAGTAAATAAAATATTCAATTAAAACAAAAGAAATATCTTCACCTAAGGCAAACTTTTCTCACTTTTTTGACTAGAGTATCCTTGAAGTAAACATAAAATTAACAGATAGAATATATTCATGTGCATTTAAGATTCTTTAAAAAGGGGGATTAATGGAAAATAGTATAGATCTTCTTGTGCATTTCACGTAGCTTCTAGGGAAAACATGACATTATGTAGATAACAAATGTGTGTTTACCTTGCTGTAGCCTTAAACTGCATTTGACACTTTACAATTTCAGTATCAGACAGCACAATAGTCATTTATCGAGTAACTACTATATTTTAATGTTGTGGCTTTTAGCATGTAAAGATGAGCTTCATAAGCCTGCAGCATAATACAGAAGAGAAAGATATGCAGAGATAATTTCTCCTTCAACCTCATTGTGACAAAAGTATGTTTATAAAATAAACTAACCCTAAGAATTCAAATTGAAAGAGACAATAGGTGTTTCAAGAAATCCAATATCTGTATCCTCAACGGGGAATCATTATTTAGTCATAGCTACCTTAGCAGTCTACTGTTTTATTTATAATATAATATTGCCCTGTTGGTAGCTCACATACACACAAAGAAAGAGGAGAAACACCAAGAGAGGAACAGAGAGAAAGACAGAGAAATAGGGAGAGATTGATGGAGGGAGAGGAGAATGGAGGGAGGAAGAGAGGTGCAGAGAATGAATTAAAATTTCAAAAGAAATAATCCCGATAGAGATGGAAAGACTGAAAGTTTCAAACTGCTATTTTATGTAATTTTTGTTATTTTGTATTCCATATTGATGATGTATTTAATTCATCCCCCATTCGAATTACCATAGGTGGGGAAATATTTTAAGCCATTTGCCAATTTTTTTTTTTTTTTTTTGCTAATAAGCAGCTGAACCAAAAGTGAAACTGAGTCAACCTGAGTGCAGAGCGATACTATACATCATTGTTAAAATATATGGGTGAAAAACAGGAGAATATCTAACTATGCCGTTTGAACACGGGTTAAACTGCTTTGGCCTCAATATGAATCAGTATTCACAGAACTACATATCTCTTTCCTTGCATGGAATATGAATAGTGACAGCACTCACTATATACAGCCATCCACAGCATTTACAGAAAGGGGACAATGTAGCTATTAATTTTATTCAATGTACCCATATCATTATGGTATTCAGAGTGTAAGAAAAAGGAATTGCACTAGTGCCCAGCACAGGATATGTCTAATACAGAATATTAAATAAAATAGAGTATGAGATCCTTTGGAAAAAGAAGAAAGGCAAGTGGGGCAGATTTGTCAATAAAGAATAAAAAACACTGTGTTTTCCACAGTTATCATATTTAATATTTGCTAAGCCACTACAGGGGTGGGATTTTCCATTTTAAAGTCAAGAAAACTATGGTCACGATCATTATTAGTGAACTATAAAGACAGTCTAAGACTAAGTACATTATTAACGGCTGTAAGAAACTGACAAAGCCAAAAAGCTTTAAAACTTAATGTCCCTAACACTGTTACATCCAGGTTTTCATTTCTTTAGTCATAATAACTTAGGAAGCCACAAAATCATTTTTCATAGATGGTATTAGTTTAAAAGATAACTACAAAGTATCAAAACATAAAAAATACCAGAGTGTATTCAATGAAGTCCAAGCAAATGCAATTAAGACAGAAGTCTGCTGTCCACATCTTGCCATGGAAATGGTATGTTTTAATAATATCTAGAGCACTCAAACAGTACTAGAAATACACAGTACAGTGTTAACTTCCTCACATTGGTGTTACAAACACTCTGAGGTCCCAAATTCCAAATCAGTGACTCAGTGATTGCTTGGACCTACATTTACTCTAAAAGTATTTCAAGGGGAAAAGAAAAGTCCTGCCTATGGATGGAAAATGGATGGAGGGTTTTACATCTTTCATTTGACTGCATATCCCCAGGAAACACCTGAGCAATGTTGTTTGACTATGGTTATGCCAGCACTAACAAGCTGAGTGGGTACATCAATTAAATTTTATGTGCCTTGCTTTTTTTTCCTCCATAAAAGAGCAGATAACAATTCATTCTTACTAATTACCTCCATGGGAGCCTGAGGCATTTAGAAAAGTCAGTGTAGTGATATAGAGAAATGTTCCAGAGAAAGGTGTATATCTGTGTATATGTGCATATACTTGATAAAAAAAAATCCAGTGTCTTAAAAAAAATAATAAAATAAAATGGCAGAGTAATAGATAACCATTGGAAATGTTTTCTACAATATAAGACAAAACACAGTTCATTGACATTATGACACATGGAATACCTGTGTTTTCTTGGCTGGATTTGTGGGCAATAAGAATTTCCAGTGATAAAATGAAAAATATGAAGCACTTGAGACATGAGTTAAAGTTAGCACAGATATATAATAATACTGGGGATGCTGGGTAAACGTCTACTAACCTCTGGCATGGGTTCATGTTCCTGTAATCACAGCTATTGCTAAGGCAGTGGCTTCCATGAGCAAAAACTGTATTTTTTTTCCTTTCCGCTCTTGAAAAGATAAGACATGGCAATGAAAGATTTATTTTCCCACATGACTAAAGTTCAGAGAGGGGAACTTTCTCAAGTATATATTTTATTTATTTGACCACCTGGTACAAAGAAGACAGGTTTCTAGTTAAGTTTCCTAAAATAATTAGCAACGCATTTTCATCATTACTGACCTCAGGTTATAATGCCCCCCACTTGATGGCCTTTAAAGTTACTCTTCTGCCTAGGACCAGTTATATTCCTATAGTTAAAGAATTGTGGTATATATGTGGCCACTGTTTGTTTTTGTGTGTGTGTGTGTGTGTGTGTGTGTGTGTTGTTGTTGTTGTTGTTGTTGTTGTTGTTGTTAAAATGAAAGCAAGCAGCCAAATGGTACAAATGGTAACATTCTAGAGTTTCAGGAAAATGCTCCAAACTCCAACCCAACCAATTTAAAGGTTATCACAATGGGTTAATTCCAAACAACCCTGCTAAAAGTTGTGAAGGTGAAACCTGCAGGTCAGATAAATGAAGATTCAATTTTGGCCAATTTTAACTTAATATGAGAGCAGCAGATGGTGTGACTTATTGAAAGCACTTTTCAATTTTCTGGGAAAAGTCATTTCTTAAATGAAAGCGCTCCTTTAGGCATGCAACCACCACATTCCAAGGCTGTTAAGAGACCCAACTGCAGTCACAGAGCCAGAAATGGTGGTAAAGAACAGCTAGAACTCAAGTGAAATGCTTCCTAATTCATGCTAGAGTTGACACAAATTCCTCAATGATCTCTGGTTGTTGTAAATTCAAGTGATTTTTTTTCTTTCTTTTTTCCCCTTCACGCTGTGTTTAGATGTGGGTAGCTATTCTTTTGGATTACCAGCATTCATCTTTCTTGTGGTAAGAAAAGATACAGTTTGCAAAGTGAAGTCATTGTTTCCCTCTCTTTGTTTAAGGGGTGATCTGCTCAGCCAACTGTCAGTGAGTGTGAAAGGACCCACAACTGTTCCAAAGTTTTTCTACACTCTACCTTTCAGGGTGATTGGTTATGATAGAGCAAAATGAATGTAACTTATTCCCTCACCTTACTCAAACGATTTGATGCAGGTGCTGGAAAGATGGCACCTCGACGAAAGTGTATGCCACACATGCATGAGGATCTGAGTTTACTAGCACCCATATAAGGGTTGTCTGTGGTGGCAGAGGTCTTGAATCCAAGCACTGAGAGTAAGTAGGAAGACAGCAAAGTCTGGACGTTTTTAACCAGCCAAGCTAGATGAAATGCCAAACTCCATGTTGAGTGTGATACCCTGCCTCAAGAAATATGGCAGAAAATGACTGAGGATCCTACTTGATCTTGATCTCTGGTCTTTAGACATGTGCTCAGGGATATGAATATGAGTACACCTGTACCTATACACACATGCGAAGACTCAGGAGGGGTGTGTGACTCAGTTAGAGCTAAGCTAATTGTATTGGGTTGGAGTTGAGCACATGTGAATTTGAAAGAAGGAAGACCACTGCAGATAAAGACTAGATAGTATGACCATGTTTGACGTTAAGTACAGCCTGAACATGAAGCAGTCCTCATGGCTCATCCATCTAAGGATTTCGTCCCCAGCTCACAGAGGCTTTTTTGATAGTTGTGAAACTAAAAAGTTGTAGGGCCCATCTGGCCAAAGTAAGCTGTGGATGAGCAGCTTACTGTTGAGGATAATAGCCCACCTGACTTGAGTTCAGGCTTTCTGCTTGGTGGTAAAACTCATGTGAGAAAGTGCCCACAGCTCCCACTGCCGCTTACCTTCCACCTCAGCTACTACACCTTTGCCAGAGTGATGGAATAATTCACTTAAACTAAGAACCAAGATATATTCTATATTCTATAGAAGGAGGAGGAGGAAGAGGAAGAAGAAGAGGAGGAGGAAAAGGAGAGGAAGAGGAGGAGGAGGAAAAGCAGGAGGGAAGGGGAAGAGAAAGGGGAAGAGGAAGAGGGAGAAGAGGAAGAGAAGAAGTCACGTGCTTTGTCACAGGAACTATGAAAATAAAACATATGGATGCCTTCATTTGTCACCAATTTAATCACAGCTGCTCCAAGACTGCCTCTGAACAGACAAGTGAATCACTTTGATCAATTAATTCTGTTATGTACTCTCCTTGTTTATTTTACATGGCTTCATTTCTCTATCTTCTGATCTTTGTTACTGTGTATCACCCTTGTTAATTAAAGAGAAAATCGCTGGCCTACATTTTGCCGAAAGGTGTAGCTAGCTAACAATGTTTCCAATAACTTAAAATCTATGCTATTGGAATAGTTGCTTGTCTTGCTATTGTGATAAAGTTTCCTGACAAAAGCAATCAAAGGGACAAAGAAATTACTTCATGTGGTCCATCATTGTGTGCAGGTAAGGCAACTATTCCCACTGCAGCCACAGGCAGGAAGCTGAGGACATCAGTGCTGGTGCCCTACTTACTTTCTCCTTTTTAGTGCCATCCAGGAAGCTGGGTCTTCTGTTATCACTTAACTGAATCTAGATAATCCCCAACATTCAGACAGGGAGGTTAATCAAATCTAGATAATCCCTCACAGGTATGCCTGGTTGTTTATCTGCTATATGATTTCAAATCCTATCAAGCTGACAACCAGTTCATCACAAATATCTAGAAAAAAAAAATGGAAAGAAGACATCAACAGCATAGGACTCATACTCCTATATTTGTCTTGCTTGCTTCCTGTTGTATGACACACCGGAGATGATTCCTCACTGAATAAAGAACTGTATTAGAAATTTGATACAAAGATATTAAGCAGTGCTAATCCTGATCACAGTGGTTGCCAGTGACTCACAACTATGATATGGCTAAGTGCTCTAACAAGTTGCACGTAGTCCACATGTGCTTAAAAATTATGAAAAGAAATTGTGGTTAGTTAGACCATTTTAATTAAAGAATTTATATTGACCATGGCTTTGAAAAACTTTCTATAGAAATCGTAGAACTGAAGTTCTCTCCCCCCTTCATGTAGTTCCATTTTAGTGTGTTATGGCTTCGCTCATTGATCCTTTTATGACTGCTAGTTGAACCCCCTTGAACTTTTTTGATCATTCTTAGGTATTTCATTTATTTTCATAAATTCATTGTAATTGCAAAACACTTAAAGAACATTCCATTACATAGTGTACAAATAATTGTAACATAATAATAAAAATAGGGATTTCCAAGCATTAAATTCTGAAGTGGAAATGATTAGTAAAGTGTAGAGAATCTGTTTGTCACTGAATTGTACTAAAACAATGTTTCAGAACATGTCTAAATATTGTCTTTTTTCATGGGCTTATTCCTAATTTTAATCAAATTATTAAAGGAGTCTATAACCTAAAATATGTCATCAAATTAGAAGAAGCAAGGAAATTCTGTTTAAGAGAAACCAAGAAGGAAATAATGATGCTTGTTTGTTTGTAATTTCTACTTCCTGTTTCTTGTGAGAAACTACCTTAAGAATGATGCCAACATCTGCAGGTGGCAGATTCATGACTACGTAAATATAACTGAAACATAATCTGCTCAGTATTGAATATGAATTTGACAATAATTTCTTTATTGTTCATTGGTCAGGTTTCTTGCCCCCCTAAAAAAAAGTATAATCCAAATTAAGAATCAAATGCAACAATCATATCTCTATGATGCCACAATTAAGCTCGGTACAGACAGACTCAGAATTAAGGGACAAATTTATGTATTTTCAAAGACACTGTCATTTAAGTGGTAAGATTTCATTCAGAGCCTAGGAGAGAAATTTTGCAAAAATTCTTTTGTAAAGCTCATTTGATCATGGTTCTAAATGTAAAAATGTTTCAAATAAATATGTTCCCCTTCCTGCACTTATGTCTCTCCTAAAAAAAATATATATATTCTTAATGTTTCTGTGTCTAGAAATCAGTTAGGACACAGTCCCGTCCATCTTAACAGAAAAACAAAGAAAAGAACTAAGCAAATAGGGAGCAGATAAAAAGGAAAAGAAGGAAAGAAAACATGAGAAAAGAGAGGAAAAAGAAGAGGAGGAAAAAGAAGATTCAAAAACATTAAAATTTTAATACTAACTACAAACATGGAAAGAAACCATGGGGCTTTAGCTCCTACTTCATTTTAGAATTGTCTAATAATGTTTAACATTCAACTTCACCGGGTGTATTGAACAATATACATTTAATTTTTTACTATGGAGATGGAGTTAATTCGGGGTCTTGTGCTTAAGCTGATATGACAAATGTTGAGGTTTGGTCTTTTGCAGTGTATTGTAGTGGTAAACAGTGGCCATCAAGGCCTGTTCGTCCTAAGAAGGTGAGAATATGCAAGTAGATCCAAGTGACACTATGTGAACTTGCCCCCCCCCAAAAAAAATTATCCCTGATTAGTGAATAAATGCCTACAGCCTATAGGTGGGCAGAATTGAGATAAGTGGGGATTGGGGTTCTTAGGCTTGGAGTCTGAGGAGAACCATGAAGAAAGCACGGAGGAGAAAAGCAAGAAGCAGTGGGTGAGGTGAGTCATAAAAGCATGGCCATGAGGTCTGGCCAATTGAAGGTAAGAGCAGCCCAGATGAAACATGGCAAATTAAAATTTGTCATTATTACCAAGGAAATAAATTCTAATAACTTAGAGGATAGATATCTGTCCAACTCTGGTGATGATTAGGTCTTATTATAATAATAAAAGTGTGTCGTTGACCTGGAAACTGAATGAACAAAGGCGGGGTAGAAGCCCCTGAAATTAATTGAAATTAATTTATGTCTAAAACCGACAAAAATTTCAAATAACAATCATAAGAACACAGCAAATAATCAAAACAAGAAATACTTCGTCGTATTGGAGTTTTAGGGTAAGTTTTCTTAGCAGTCAGCATATCTCTTATTTCATTTGGCCAGGGGGAGATAGAAAAAGTCATTTCATGCCATACTATGATGTCCAACTAGAGTGTGGGTAAAAGACATATACATTCCAGTTTTCAGTCTACCCTTCTCTTAGTACATCCAGTCCATGAAAGCTCATACACTAGATCTTCCAAACTTCCTTCCAACTGGATAAATTCACTTGACTATGTGTGAGCAACAATATATGTATCAAGGTTATATAGATACTAATGGTCGGAAGCCAGATCATCTATTTTCAGTCATGAGTGAGAGTCAGCATAGGTAGATGAGAAATAAGAAGCTGGCTCTCAGAGATGATGTTTTTTCTGTACTGGTAGAATACATGGTTGTGGGGTGGGGAGGTATCTAAAAAGGACCTATATGAAAAGGTCCTTCTCCAGGGAACATAACATACCACACCCAGAATCTATTTCGTGAAAACTGTCTCTGAGAAGGCAGTGGTTCACCTATCCACCTATAACACAGGTTGCTTCTGACTTTCTTTATTTCCAGATGTATTACTATTTTATTTTTATTAAACACCAGGATGTTGCCTTGGACACGTCTTTTTTTTTGATAGTTACAAATTCTTCTTACTACACAACTTTTGCAAATCAATACAGCAAGAGTTGGTAAAGTAATTTCTTTTTCATAAGATTCTTACTACTTGACACTTTCCACATTTCTTCTCTAATTATTTTCTGATTTTGACACTAGAAAGTGCCTGTCCTTCTTAGCCGAAACCCGTGTTTCACACACACTGGTCTGACTTTTGTTTGACCTTGGCCTGCTAAGTTTTCTGCTCCATGACCAGTATTATTCCAATCAGTGACTCCAAACCTTAAGCCCTAGACCAACTTCGTCTTTATAACATAAGTATATTTTCTTTCTCTATGACGACAAAATGCTTCATATGCATTTCAGAACACCCCCAATCATTATTAAGAATGCTTTGGCTTAATAAAACTACTGAAAAACATCAGTGAGTTTTTACCTATTGTATTATATATTATACATATTACAAATTATACAATAAAGATAAGTGACACACTTTGTGTGCCCAAGTAGGTATGTATTCTCTCAGGTTTAAAATATTTAAAACTCCAACTTCCCAATGAATGTACCTCAACATTTGCATATAATATAATACAAATTTGCAGTATTTGAGGAGAGTATCTTTCCAAGTGTGTTTAAGTATTATAGAAGTATCTATAATATTTTCATAAATCTTCTTTAAGTTAAGTTATTTTTGGATCTTAAATATTAAAAAAAAAAAGGTAATAGGAACAGTTGTTCTTCACTTCTCACATCTTATGTATATTAAGCCCAAAATAAATATACATTTAATACTTCACATACTTGAAATGTTTACTGCAACATTGCCTATAAATAATTTCTATTTTAATATATTTTCCTATTCACTCGATGGAAAAGTTAAGAATATCTACACTATAGATTGATGTCAATGCATGTGTGATCTGGTACTGTTTCAGGCTGATGAATGTCAGTTGCTGATTTGAATTTCCTAAGAATGACTAATACTTCCCAGATCTCACAGGAACATCATCACTACCTAGAAATGTCACTGACATACTTGGTCATAGTTAGCACATGCATTTCTAAAAGCATCTGAACAGCAGAAGCCACTTTCATAACTAACAGCACAAGAATGAAAAGCTGTGAGAAGTATTCCCATGTCCGAATGCAATAACAGGGTAAATATCTAACTGTCACCAGGACGTAGGAATTTTCAGTAAGCTTTACTGAATGAAGAAATGGTAACTCTGTGTAGAAACTGTTGATAAAAATTAACCATACTTACTTCTGAAATTAAAACTCTTAGGCTAAGCCCTAACAAAGTCACTAGGAATGAAATGACTAAACCCATTTCATGTGTTTCTCAGCAAAATACATGTGTCCAAAGTAAAGAGAATTTTGTCTACCTAGGCAGAAGAACGTGAATAATTAATCTAGAGAGGCAGAAAAAAAAACACTCTAAGAAAAGGACTGAAAAAGAAAAAAAAATCTTTGGTATTCTTCCAATTGGGACACAAAGGGGATATGTGACTAGGACTGTGGCTTAGCTCTCCATTTTCTCATCCTTGGCTTTAAAGAGATGAGTTCCTTCATCATTTCTGTTAGGGATTAAATCAAGCTGCCCTAGATCTTAATGTAGAAGTCTTAAATGCGCAGTACCTCTGCCTGTGACCTTATTTGGAAAGCCTTTGCAGAGGTAACAGAATGAGAGTGAGCTCATTAGGGTGGGCTCTAATCCAGGATAAATGATGGCCTTCTTAAAAGGAAAAATCTAGACATAGAGATATGCACACAGGAACAATGCCAGGTGAACTGGAAGGAGCTTAGACATGCCAAGGAAGGAGAGCCAGGGCAGCCTGTTCTTCAGAGCCATTAGGGGGAATCAGCCCTGAGAACTCCTAAAGTTTGAACTTGTCGCCTCCAGAACCAAGACAATAAATTTTTGTGGTTGCAACCATTTAGTTTTTGATATTTTGAAATGGCAGCCCTAACGAATTAATAACCTGAAAGCTCTAATGTAAAAGTGAATCGAGAGGTCTGAGAGAATCTTTAAAACATAGGTCTCTGCTATGGCAGAAAAAGTAGAGAAAAACCTTCCAAATTTCACCCTGCCAAGGGTTAGGTAAATAGCTCAGTTTGTAAAGTGCATAGAGTAAAGTTGTGAGGTTCTGTGCTTGATCCTCACCGCCCACATAGAAAGTTGAGTGTGGCAGCCTGACTAATACCAGAACAGGGGAAGTAGAGATGGGAGGAACCCCAGTCCTCACTGGGCAGCATCTTTGCTGAATTTATGTTCCAAAGATCCTAATGAGAGACCACGTCTCAAAATCAAAGGTGGATGTATTCTGAGAATGACAATTGGAAATGACCAGTAGTTTTCACACACATGTACACACATGTACATGTACAGTCCCTCCTCACAAAATGTAGAAATCTTACCACATAAATGAAGTAGAAAACAGTGGTGTGTACTAAGTTGACAAAATGTGACCACCAATAACAATCCCCACTTGCCTATAATCCCAGCACTTTGTAAATTGAGGCAGGAGGATCAAGAGTTCAAGGCTAACGAGGCCTACAAAGCTAGACAATATCTTCATAAACTGACCACACAAAACTACATCAAGCCACATACTTACGAATCTTCGTTAATGGATATAAGTGTTCAGTGACACTTTGTGGAACATAAAACCATGCCGGGAAGTTTGGTAAGACACAGCTGCTGGAGACCTGGAGACTCAGTGGGCACACATGTGAGGCTTAGGTGACTCCCAGCTCCCTGCCAGACTCCTGACTTGAAACATGTGCCATGCTTCTCACATTAAACAAATGTGTCCTATAGTCACATAGGCCCAAAACAGAGTCTTCATGCTAATAAGGTACCTAGAGGCCCAGAGGACTTAGCCAATGAGAACTTCCCTACCCAGACATTACTTCCTGCAAAAGGTATTTAATCTCAGACTTACTCTGAGAAGTTGGGTATGGTTTTACACATCCATTTTTTGCCGTGACAAAAACAAAACAAAACAAAACAAAACCTGTTTAGAACCATGGACTGTCTCTTTTCATCAAGATCCACCATGGGGAGTCATGAAGAAGACCTTCGCCTACAGAGCCGCAACCACAGCCTAATTTTCTATAGAAGACCTCTCTGCACACCCAGCCACAACTGCCACCAAGCCTGTCTTTGCCAAGAAAGGACATTCACTGCTGGAACAAGCCAGAGCTCCCCTTCCACCAGGCCCAGGCTAGACACTGTCCCCAGCCCGTGCCCCCACTTCCAACCCCCAACCTCAGACTCTGTTTTCTGATTTTCCATGACTCCCAGAGGTGCCTGGATGTCCGAGAATCTGTCCATGTCCCAGGTCTTGTTGCATGACGGGGGACCCCGGAACTAGCACCAGCTTTTCCACATCTTAGACTGTGCTTTCTCACCCCCGAAAGTGCCTCAGAGCTTCCCTATGGCCCAGCATCTGCCTCACAGCATAGAATAGCACAGCCAAGCTCCCGGCATGTTCCCTTTCCCCAAGTGGCTGTGCCCTGTTGCTGCAGGGTAGACATGGGCCTCCAGAATTTATGTTGCAAATATGTGATATATAGCATATAACATTCAATACACGAGAAAGAAGATGCTCAAATTTATCCTAAATTTCTTGGCCTTGTGAATGGGTAGCAAAGCCTTCATCTGAATGAGAGTTAACATTTTGGCTTAATTTAAGTAAAAACCAACGAAACAGTCAATCAGTATTCTTTAAATAGTGGTCACCTGTGTGGATGCATGGGTGAACATGTTTGTGTATATGTGTATGAGTACGTGTGCATTTGTGTTTATGTACTTGTGGAAGTCGGGAGTCAACTGATGTCAACCTTGATTGATCTGAACCTTGCTCTTTGACTGAACTTGGCCAATAAGCTTAAGTTCCACCTGTGTCCATTTATTAAGCACCAACATTTTTTTTATAAGTCCTGGAGATAAAAGCAAGAGCCTTAGGTTTTCGTGGCAAGCAGTTTTCTGCCGAGGCCACCTCAGCAGTCACAACTGGTCTTACTCTTTACATTTATTTCAAGTGAACTTTTTATGTTTAAGTTAGTCACTCCACAAAAGTAGACTTTTTGGTTAATAGAGAAATCCTCTTGTTTACTTGTGTAATTCTGGTTCTAGGTTTCCTTCTATCGTCACCCTTCTTTATTGCTAATATGATCTGAACTTTTCTGGCTTTCTTTTAGTTAATATACATAAGAAAAATACATTTATTGAAGAGGTTTTCATCTTTTATATAGCCGTGAAACTTTCTTTTATGCATAAAAACATGTATCCAACTCTATGTATTTGTTTAATAGATAAGACTTTAAACAGCAACATTGTTGATAAAATAGTTAAAATTTTAGACCAAAGACAGTGCTATAGCTGTATTCTATTTACCTTCAACTTTCAATCATCACATGTCTGAATGCCTTTTTGTCCAGTACAGCTGGAGCATATAGGGTTTGCTTTAATAGTTTTATGCCTTTGCTCTCCACAGATGAGGAGAAACAGTGTAAAGGGTGAAAAAGAATCTATTATTTGATCTTAATCTAACCAATAATATAATATGGTCAGCACTTAGTTCTGACTATGACTGCTCATTGGGGTCATTCTTTGACATAAATTCAGCAAAAAATAATATTCAATAATTTAGCCTATTACCGAGTAACCAGGGATGTCGATTATAACAATAATAGGTAATCCAAGTCATTAACATTTACTGAAGCCAGGAAATGGTCTAATTGCAGGACATATATTAACCCACTGAAAGCTCATAAGCAAGGTAAAAAGTAGGCTCTGTTGTTATCTATATTTCAATAATGAAGAAAACGAAGCATGGCAATGCTAAGGAATTTTCTCAAGATCAAACACACACAAAGAAGAATTACTGTCACTCAAGGTACTGTACCCCCCTGTAAAGGAATGCTTGTGCAGACAACAACATCTGATTCCGTACTGTGGTCATGATTTATGGGAATGGTCTTCATTTTATTAATAAGGGACTGTTACTTACAGAGGGTACAGCACTCAAGATCACAGCTACTCAGCAATGGCCAGAACCTGAATTTATGTTTGTCTGAACCCAGACCTGGGGTTTATTTCACAAAGTTCACATACTGGTTATAATGAACCACAGGCTAGCACAGCAGTGCAAATATTACAGTCCACAGGCCAAAGTCAATAAAGCAAATGGAGTTCAGTGAAATAAACTCTTGGTGGAACAGGGACTTTTCTTTCCTATTGTCTATTTTTGCTTTTATTATAAAAAAAAAAAAAAAAAAAGAAAGAAAGAAAGAAAGAAAGAAAGAAAGAAAGAAAGAAAGAAAGAAAGAAATTAGTGACAAAAAAGAGAAATTGTGAAGATACTACATAGTAAAAACTTAAAACTATTATTTGGAACTTTATCAAAAAATGTCAGCTAAGTCTGGTCAACATCTGGAAAGATTCTTTTTAATCTCAATATAATTACAATTGTCATGGCTTACATTTAATCTATTACTACACGACCCTTGCCAAAGAAATAAAAAGGAAAACAAAAGAGCTCAGTTTCTCTCCCCTAGGTTGAATCTTGCCTTCCACAATGATAAGATAGGGTAAATTCTTAAACCTGGCTACCTAGCAACATGACCTTCTTTAAACAAACAAAACAAAAACAGAATTGATGTAATGAAGCTAAACTGAGATTAATAATATGGTCCTTCACTAGCTACAACTAGAATCTTTATAAAATGATTAAGAAAGCACATGAAATCAGAGGCTCAGTGCCAGCGGTGGAATGAGAGACCCTGGTTTAAATTTCCAGTACTAAAATAGGAAGTCAAGAATACAGTTATAAAAAGTTATATGAGATTGTAGATTGGCATAGAGTAATACAGCCACAATCAAGAAATACTCAGACAGTATGGTCACATTCATGGGAAGGATTGGGCAGCAAGGGGTCTTATGGAGACTCTGAGACGTCATGGCCTTGCTCATTCTGCAATTTCTCTCTTCTACTTTTGAGAACCTAGGGACACCCATTTCCATTTTCACTTTTTATCTTGTTGTAGTTTTCTATACTGTAGTAATACTAATACTAATAATACTACTATAATAATCGTACAATTATGTTAATGTGGAGATAGAGATAGGTCAGATGACCCTCTACTTAATTGGGTTTTATTAGTATTTGTAGACCTATAATTTAAAAAAATAGCTGTACTGCCAGAGTTTAGGGTTCCTTGGTTTGTTAGATTTTTGTCACATCAGGGTGACTAGTATTTATCAATTTAATATTACTGGAAGCAAGGTGGCCAGAGAAATAAAAGTGATGTTATGTCTTCTGCAGGTTAGATTTGAGGATATAGCTAGTAGCTCAAAGGTCTTATGTGTAATGGAATTACAAGATCGAAAAAGCCTGAACAGGAAAAAAACTGCATGAAGCAAAACCCAAAACTTATGGTTCCATTCTACCTCTGCCAACTGGTCTCCACAAGATAAAAATAAATTACTGAGTTAATCTTCTGGAATGTGTTTATGTTATATCTACCACCATTGCCTAAATTATACTAAGTACACACAGAAAATCAAATTTCTACCTATTTCTAAGACTTAAAATCACCATGGATGTTGCAGTTTAAAGTAACCATAAATAATTTTCAAACAAATGAATTTTTCATAAATATTTTTAAATGGGGGAAGTTCCCACACACATTCACTGAAATATAAGCAACATTTGCTAACAGAAAATTCCTGTGGAAGACCTAAATAAAACACAAAGGACAGAGAAAATAATAGCCAACACCTAAGCATCTTCTATGTAGAGAGAGGGGATGAAAAAAATAGAGTGAGAAGACCCTCAGATTTGGATAGGTAGAAGATGCTTACAATTGCCATGAAGTACACAATGTGGTAACGGAGATGTACTTGGGAACATCTAAATCAGAAAAGTATGTTAAAGGTTAGTCAATGCCCAACCAAGATGGTGCTTGAAGTAAATCATTAGGTGACAGGGGAGTAGAAATGAGTCACCTCACAGCTCTTCTTTCTGCAGACAATAGCTTCCAGATGACGCCAAAGTGTGATCTTTATGTAGGTGCAATAGGGAAATCAACCAATGCTATTTTTGTTCTTCCTCGATGGAATAACACATGGAGAGAACAGTCTTTGTCAAGATAAGCTTTAAAAATACACCTCCATAGAAACCATGTATGATAAGGAGGAACATTTTCTTGTCTTGAATAAAGAGAGATGAGATGCCAAATATAAAAGCTCCCAAATAAGACATTCAATGTTTTTTCCTTTCTTGTTGTTTTTTTATAATGTTAGCCAGCCTAATTAATTTTTCTATTGATGTATACTGAGCTATGATTTATTGGTTGAAATCTGGCCATCTTCCCTTTGACCTTGTTAACAAATGTCTTTCACATGAAGTCCTAATGTCACTTCACATGTGTCTGCCCAGCACAGTATTATCTACTGTATCGGTGTTCTCTTGTCAACAAAAACTGGCACTCTACCTTGTGGTATTGCCAAGCTACGACAAAACTGCTTTAAGATTCTCATGTGGTTATACAACACTACAAAAAAAAAAAAAAAAAAAAAAAAAAGGAAAATGAATAGTGATATTTTTGGCTTTCTTTGAGTTTTATGTATTTTTAATTCTCTTTCATTTTGCTAATATTTTTATTCCTAATCATGAGCTATTTCTAAAGATAAAGTTTCAAAAAGTAGAAAAAAAAAAATAAAAAATTTACATAGAAGACATACCATATATCTGAGTGCCAGTGCTACAGACAAAAACATCTGTCAACATGTGGCTAGGCAGATGTATCACAACACTGGAGGGTTTGACAGCTTTACATGGGATATGCTCTTGAGTAAAAGAACAAATTGCTTTTGTTTGCTTCTTAAAACAACAAGCTTCTTCCTAGGACCAAGAATTCTGCATATTAGACCCCGGCTTTCATCAGTCACACGTACATAAACATGGGTTATGTGCCCCATCAGAGTGTTTATCATTTAGTTATATTGTTTAAATGCACACAGGGCACAAAAAAGAATAGGAAAAAAACTGAAGCACTAGGAATTGCTATTACCCAAACAGAAATCTTTGAATATACACCATGAAATGGAAGGCACTGAAGATACATCATCAAAGAAGCTGAATGAGAAAATACGCAATGCTTCCTCATAACTGCTTAGGAAGTGGCAAGGATAGTCAGCCAGAAACTTGAGTCAAAAGCATAATGTTTAAAATTTGAGCTGTGTAATCTGACATACCATTTAAGTTTCACTTATGCCATTTTGTGGGAGCCTAACATGCAATGAGATGAGCTTAAATCCATTCATCTTCCCCTTAAAAATAACATTATAATAGGGATAAATAAGATGATTGTGTAAAACGACCTGAAATTTAGGAAAAGCATAGCCAAGTATGAAAGCATCACAAGGCAAATATTCACAGCAGCTGGTGTCATTAATTGGAGGCCCAGTGCCTACTACATGAATTTTTACTTCTGTCAGAATACATTTCTGGCAATATTGATGAAGATAAGTGGAAATGATAGATTCTACAAGACATGTAATGATGGATAATAACTATTAATACTAACTAAAGTGTCCTCAAATTTGACCACTTCTCAGGGAAGTGTTCTATGCTGTTCTAATATAGAAACAACAGCATGATTGGCAGACCTAAACACTTAACAAATTTAATAAAAAAAATCATGCATATTTCAAATTGCATCCTAACATAGAGTGATGTGAGTCTCTCAAAATGTGACATCACTCCTTGATAAATTTTAAATAGATTTTTGCACAGTACTACAATCAAGCTGCAAAAATATTAACGCTGGTTTTCCCTCAGGTGATCCATAAATGCAAAGGCCTATTCACACTGTACACTTTTTCTTCCTGTTTGTCACAAGGAAATGGAGATTCAGTTGAATCGCCCAGCCTTCTGTGGGACCCAGTTTGTATAGAGAGACTGTGCTGGGCTCCTATGGAGTCACCCATTTATAAGGCACTACTTTCCTCTCCTCCAGAGAACTGAGACCTTAGATGATGTGATTCAGGGGAAAACAAAACAAATAAAAACAAAACAAACAAAAACAAACAACAATAACAACAAACACTAAGTGATGAAACACAAAACACACTGGGACACAAGTCATGCTAAGTCATGCGAAGCCATGCTACAAGAAGCCAGCCTATTGCTTCTTGGGAATATTTTGTTATTAGTTGCTCTTAAACACATGACAAAAGTCTGAGATGCTTAGAAACCCCACTATAAAGCTGATACATTCTCCTTCTGCTTGAAGTATATTCTTTAAAACTTGCACAGTTTTCTGGAAGGAGCCTTTGGGAAATAGTAAGTTGGAACTCACCTTCAGCCCTACCTACTTCTACCTTCACACACAGGCTAATTCCACCTGGGACAACCAAATCAAATCAGAACTAAAAGTTCAAACCAGCAATAATTCTCAATCTGTACTTTGTGTTGCAGGGAAACCACAGAGAGCTCTGATCCATGGACCTGTACAGAAGCCTGGCCTGACATATCAATTTGATCCCATCACCCCGAGCAAACAGAATCTCTAATGCTATCCACAGAGCAGCATTATCCAGCAAAGGTGTATGAAAGAAGTTTTCTGTTTGTGCCCCATGAAACCTAGTTTTACTTCACACATAAGGGTGGCGTTATTTCACTTTTTGACTCCCTAACAGAAGCCTAACTCAGTGTTCTAAGGAGAAAAAAAATCAAGAACAAAACTATAAGCAGAATGCAAACCACACCCTGTCCCAGTCAGTGAGAGCCACATTCGAAAACTCTGTTTCTACTGGCTCTGGGTGATTTTCTCTGCCTTTCCAAGTCCGTTCTTCTGTAAATGATTGTCTTATTGCAGCTTACCATGTAAGGATTTCTCTGAAGAAAGAAGTAAAAACACATCAAAAGCAACAATACTTTTTTTTTCCTTGCTGGAGATACTATTTGTAGAAAGCATTTTCCTTTTATGGCCATGACCAGAAAGCAAACGATTGCTAGGCTGTGTAAGCAAAATACTAACTCACTTCATTTCACAGAAATGCAACCTGCAAAGCCCAACAGCGAACTTAGAGACGAGGAAATTTACTCAAACTCTGCAAGGATCAGCTCAAAAAGAGCCCTATTAAAAATGTCTAAATCAAACTAAGGAGACAGAGGTGTACATTACAAAAAATATAGATTTGGCATCAATCAGATCTCAGTGGATTTTTTTTTTTTTTTTTTTTTTTTAGTTTCAGTTGTAGCTCTGTAAGTGCCTAAGCTTCTACATCTTTGAATGCATCATGTTAGCAGAAATCCTTTCTTTAGGCAGTTTAGAGACTTTGGTTAAATAATAACACTATATCAGACATTAAGTAATCCTGTTAGTTTTTAAGTGCAATTAAATATCTAATATGACCCTTCATTATGAACTTGTCAGTTAGGTGAAACTCTTCGTTGAAGGGCCAGCTTCCCTCATTTTAACAGTAAAACAATGAAACATTGAAGAAAACTAGAAGCAGCTTAAGGAAGAGAAACCCTTAATAGTTTCAGCTAATTAGAGCTTTGGAAACACAGAAGTGAGTTCATATGTCCATTTTATGCCTGGAAATTTAACTTAGTGGTTCTTGCAAAATAAGGGAAATACGGACTGTATGCTCACTTTTCTACTCAAAGAATATACGGTTCCAAACTCAAGTGACCGGGAAAGAATGGATCTAATCTTCCTCAATAAAGTCCCTGAAGCCTCCTGCCTAACATGTGATGATTTTTCTATGCCAACTTGGACATATTGTTTTCATAAGCATCAGTTTCTAAAAGTTAGCCAACTATTTCTTCTGGAATCTAACTCCAGTGATGTTTGTATCTCAGCCAAAACTATTAGATACATTGTAAAGAATTTAGGTACTTTCTCTCACTTCTCTCTATGGTGTATTCCTACAAAATTGTTCTTGAACTAGAATACCACTGTAGATCATTAAAATGGTCAGTGATTTTTGATTCCTTTCAACTCTCTTTCTCACAGCATGGCCAGCGTTCTTGGAGTTTTGTAAGATTAGCGGGTTGTGTTTTATATGGTTGGATCAAGCATTGTTCAGATGTTCAAATTTCTTTCCTAGAGGTCAGGAAACGGTTTACCAAACTGTAGTACAGTAATACAGCTTCTGTAGGCCACTCATCCCCTTACTGAGGCAAACTCACTACTGAGGATCACTGGTTCAAATCTGAAGAAGGCCCACTGCTATACTGTAATACGATCAGAAACTTCTTTGCAGATGGTTTCTGCCAGCATCCTCTGTACTATAACCTAGTTCCTCTTGAACAGGACTGACAGTAAGATGCTCAGAATTTTACAAATGAAGTTTAATGAATACACAAGAGTCATGTCCATTAAACCAAGTGTTAAAATCATCAACATTTTACATGTGCCTTTCCAACATGCTGACTTCCTATATTCTAAATATTCTTCCAGATTTTGCATGTGTTGTGTCATTTGTTACCTAAGTTGCCTAATAAAATAGGCACACAATTACTCATATGGTATGACCAACATGAGAGCATGTATTCACTCTTCTCTTCCATATGCTATCTTAGTCAGTCATTCTGAAATCACATGTTCTCATGTGCAACACTTAATGCTAACTTATGTTAAACTTACATAAAAGTTCTGATGTTATTTTTTATTTAATTACAATGCTTTTGATACTTAAGCTCCTTCACTCTTTGCTTTAAAATTCCCTTTGCAAAATACTGCGCTTGTCCATATTATACTATATTTTGTAATTCTATTCCAGGTGGTAAGAAGCTTTTATAATAGGTTTTTTTTTCCCCTGAGGTATTTAACAGTTGAACTAAGCCATACTGTTTAGCAAACATAAATGTGGAATAACATTGCAAAACGCAAACTTTTTCATTCACAGAGTAAGATGGTTGTTTCAAAGGAACACAGAAGCACTTGAATGTTATGGACCAACAAAACTGAACCAAAGATAGCCTAGCAGCTTATATAAATTTTGTATAACATGTACAGAATATCCTTTCAAGAAGCAAAATTTTAAGCTGAAGCTAAAGTTCCTTGGTTTTATGAATAAACTAAGCTGTCTGCCTTCACAACAGATGTGCATCTCTGCATAAGTCTGTATGCTTTCCAATAATTATTTTCATTCCAGTATAAAAACTAAGAACTCCCTCATAATTACTGCCTATTAACTTTGAGCCTCTGTCTTACCCATTTTTAGGGGACAAACAGAATGAAGATGGAACACAGAAGCTTATTTGCATGCCCATCTCTCACTCTGAGCTTGGATGTATTGAGAGGTCAGGGGATATATTTATTGTTTATTGTTCCTTCTGTAATTAATATGCTCCTAGAGTAATTAACACATTGTATTGAATGAATAAATATATAAATGAATGAATAAAAAGGTCACACAATTGAAAATCAATACAAGAACAAAGAGATGGTCTTGGAATAATTAACTAACTTCCTCTCCGGTTGCAGAATTCCTCTGCCAGTCTTTTGTGCACTGTGTTGAGCTGATTACAGATTAAAGTAATTACAGTGAATTCTTGATTACTGGCATGTGGTCTAGCTATTTTGTGGATTACCTATCACAACTAATTCCCAACTTATCTGCTGCCACCCAGCATATGTCTGAGTTTCAGTCAGCCTCACTGATAGCAGATGCATGCTTCAGGAAAGCACATTTATGTTGATATTTCTGTACAGAATATATAATTTGAAAATTCATTCTGGTGGGGTATGAAGAGCAAACTAACAAGCATTTTGAAAAAAAATATGCAGAATGCTTTCTTTCTTTAATTGTGAGAATCATTTGTGTGCCAAATATAAAAGTTTAGTCTTTTCAAAACTCCACTAATGAGTATATTGAGTGAAAAACATAAAAAATGTAATAAAAGCAGACTTCCATTTGAGAGCCATTCAAAATACAGCACATATAGAATAAGCTTTGTGTTTTAAGAAACTTTGGGAAAGAGGAACAATCCTCATACAATATCAATCTTTCAAGGTACTAAACATAAAGTATATAAAACAGTGTAAAGCAGGATTTCTCAGCATTAGCTGTGTTGACATTTGGGACTCAATGATTCTTTGTTGCAGGGGCCTAGCTACAACACTAGAATGCTCAGTAGCATCCATGCCTCCTTTCACTAGATGCCAATAACACCAGGCTACATATAACAACCCAAAATGTCTCCAGAGGAAGCAGATATTGCCCTGGAGGCACAGACACTCTCAGTTGCAAAACACAGTGTGACAGCCACATACAGTGGTAGAGATTACAGAATGGAGAACAGCTTACTGCGTAATCAGGGAATGAGGTATCATTTTTCTGGGCAGAAAACCAATACAATATCCTCTTTGTTCCATAATATTTTGGAACAAGGGAAACTTATTCCATAACGACTAGGCAAAAGCCCAATTTCCTTTAGTGGCTTTGTGATCCCAGAACACACATGAACTTGAAGAGATCTTTGAAGTGGCAAAAGGGACACTTTTGTTGGTAACGCTAAATCAGCCAGGCAAAATATGAGAATCTCCTTTAACTATATTTAATGAATATGAAAGAATTTATTTTACTTTAGTATTTGTTTCTTACGTAGGGTTAGAAGATTATTAGTTTTCATAACTTTCAACCACATTGTTCTGTGTATTCTCAAAATTAGAATTCCATTCTAAAATCACTCAGTAACAAGCCCCACTTCATCAGCTCATGGAACTATGTTAATAATGTAGTACTGTGAGTTTTAGACTATAAAGAGACGGACTAAGTACAAGTGATGCACCACTTGACCTGGTTTATGAACTTTCTGTTGTTGAGCCATGAGAAGCTACTGAGCAATGAGATTAAAAACAAAACTAAATAAAACCCTAGATCTTTCTTTGTATTCATTTAAAACATGAAAACAACTAAAGTTAGCAAAAGTAGCAAAGGGCCTTTGTTTTGCAATTGGCATAAGAGATCATCTTCATATGAACACTGGATACATTGTCTGACCTAAAATGTAATTCACAGAGGGTTTATTTTGAAGAGAAATTTTTATAATTCACAGTAGTCAACCAACCAGTTTTTAATCTTCTACTCACACACAGTGATACAGGATTTCTTCCTCTGAGAAAGAAGTAAATGAACATCCATTCTTTCATTATACCAGCCCGGGGACAAACCAAAATAGATACCAACAAAGTCCAAGTTGGAGAACTTGTTGGGCTTACTTATCCAACATCAGTGAAAGGTTACTTCCAGGAGTGTGAGTAACCCCAAGGCAGATGGTCTACTAAAAAGTCTTGCCCCCAACTTCTTCACAGCTTTATGTGTGGTGCCCCTTCATCAATTTATTTGTTCCAATTCATACGTTCCAGCTCCTTGGAGACCTCAATATTACAAAGCTTCATGCAAATAGGGCACAATTACAGGGAGTGGCTCAGGATGCAGGGTAGAGCAGCCAGGATGACAGATGAAGGCCCAGTGACCTTTCAACATCCTCTGCCTATGAAAGAATGTCACAAGTCACCAGGCTTAATCTAATGGTCTTTTGCAAACAATCACGGCTGTTCTAATAAAAAAAAAAAATGATGGCTAATTTTCTCAGAGGATAGTGCCCCAAATCCTCAGCATGTTATGTGCTGAAGTAGATATAAAAGATGAAAAGATGTTTGGTAAGGCAAAAATAACATGAGGTTGACAACGGGGGTCCAAGAAAAGAATGCATTATGAATTAGTGTTTGATTTTTTTGATGGTGGGGGCATTTCCTTCTTAAATTCTAGAGAGTTAACTACACTTTGGCTTCTATAGCCATTAAGAGTTTCCACTATGTGTGTGTGTACATAAAATTACATCAAATAATGAGATATTTCATAGGATGATTAATAAAGGAAACTACATTTGTGTGATATAGTGTGTGTGTGTGTGTGTGTGTGTGTGTGTGTGTGTGTGTGTGTAAGCTTATACACTCGGCCAACATAACTATTAAAACAATACAGAAATGCTGTTCAACTGGACATTATAGAATAACGTTTAGGCAAAATAATTTTATGCATTAAATGCTCCAAACCATGGCCAGAATTCTCCAACCATTATCCCTGTAGCTACAACACACCTGCACGCACTGTGTCACTGAAGAATCAGTAACAAGTGGGTGGGGTTAATTTTGAGAAGCATAATCACCTCCACCAGAAAAACAACTGCAGATTCCTTTCTGTCTGTGCAAACTTATGACTGGCATTATTCTCACACAGCAAACAGAGGTCCTAAATCTGATTAGAGATCTATGGCCAGAATGCCTTCTCTCTAATGGCTGGCTTTCATGATACAATTAGACTTAAGGGAAGCTTCCAAAGGCAGAAAGCAACCATGACTCTACCAGCTATGATGCCTATAAAGCAAAACACTGACTAGCATGTAATGATATCCCTAAGGGTGAGGTAGGTACTCACATATGCTGGTACTAACCAAAACAGGAATTCTCAGAGTGTCTTTTGAGACACTGGAGATGATTATATAAATAGAGCATTAAAGACTATTTTATATTTAATTTTACAGAAAAATGTTCAATTCAGTGTAAACATCATAAAAGAGGAGACGATGCTAATGGCAGTCTCTTATGGATGTGATGCTTAAACAGTCTCCAATATGTGATACATGTTCGTATAAGGGCTATATTCATTACTTTCTCCACTGATTTTATTGTTTCTCCTTAAGAAAAAATCTGAGAGCCCCCCAGTGTTAGTCAATCCCTGTTAGTTCTCTCTACCCTTCTCCTTTGCAATAACTCAAGGCCCTGCCAACAAATTAAGAGGTTTTTCCCCTTCTTCTTCCATATGTGCTTCATACAAACTCTCTACTTTTCTGTCTTCTAGAAACCAAAGCCTACTTGGTTTTGACCCAGTCCCACCACTTAACTTTCTGCCTTTCCTAATAGGATACCACTGCCTTCTTTAGAATCAGAGCTTTATTTGCTGAATGTACAAAGATGAATGTTGATAGCTATAACGTTAAAAACGTGAAATACTCAAATGGCAGTCCATAAGGATTAGGCTAGAATTATTGACTTCATCATATATAAATGTGATCTTCAGACACCTAAAAATCTGGCCAAATTATAAAAAAAAAATTGAGCTGGATATAGGTACCATGACATTTTGTGTCTTCGTTAGCTAGGAAGGAACCAGGAAAATCTTAATTTTGACAAGCAAAGGAAATGAGAAAAATGAGAATGCACTAGAAAAACAGGGAAATTAATGCCCTCACTATAAAAGTACCAACCACAAAGAAGAAAAGGATTTTTTTTAAAAAAATAGTTATTCTCTAGAAAATAAAGTAATAAGCTGCAGGGCTTAGTATGAGTGACTAGATATTAACATTGTTTGGCAAGTGTGTCTGGGTCTATTCTGAACACAATGCAGAACCCTTACTGACAATAAATTTTCATTTCCACTGTTCCATGATAAAATAATATGTGGCAAGGGGGAAGAATTCAAGGCAGAAATTTAAAAGACTTAGCTCAGAATCCACTCGGAGAGAAGACTCATTTAATACAAGTGAGTTTTTAAAAGGCTTCATGTGGAGTGTCAACACAATAACAAGACAAAGAATCAAATGCTCAAGGGATACTAACTCAATGGTAAGAGATCAGTAAACAGCTAATTAGCCTGGGTCTATGTCCCAGCATTTGCTATTATCACCTAATGACAGACCCTCTCCTTGCCATTGAGGTATTAATAGTACTTATGCAGAAAGACATTAAAAATGGTTTGTTGTGCTTTCATCTGACTATTTGCTTATCTACAGGCCCACCTTTTATGCATTTTATTGGATATTTTATTTATTTACAATACAGATGTCATCCCCTTTCCCCATTTCCCCTCCCTAGAACCCCCTATTCCATCCCCCCTCCTCCTTTATGCTTTTATACCATTTTGATTACATGCATGTACTAAGGTCAGTTCTAGGTTGAGGGTCTAGCAATACAATAGATGAAAATAGTCAAGGAACAAGCAATACAATAAACACAGATAGTCAAAGAAAAAGCAAGGCATTAAACCCAATTACATGAACACTCCCATAATCATGTTTCTAAGGCCTTATCAGAATGACCAAAGTATCTGAGCCTACTTCCCTGTTCTACCCCAAGGTCATATTCATGTCTAATATTTAGGTTCCTGCCTGAGATTACTTCTTTGTTCTAGCCTAAGATTTAGATTCCTACCTGAAATTACTTCTTTGTTCTAGCCTAATGTGAGATTCCTGCCTGAAGCCTACTTTCTTGTCTTTGGCCAATGTCATATTCCTGCCAAGCAGCCCATTTCCTTGTCCTTGCAGGCCTACTTTTTAGTGAAATTTTCAGATACATTTCCTCCATCATTTGCTAGGTTGATAACATTAATTTTATCTTACTCTAAAGAGAATCCTATGGAAACAAAACAAGAAAGAAATACAGAAAACTTGTGAAGCTCTTTGAAAGACTTCAAAAATATTTGCTAAATGGTTAGCAGAAGGGATAACAAGTCAAGTGCAGTTGAAGAGTGCGGAACAAAAGGCAGGGAGATCATTGACGTCACAATACATATAAAAGCAGAGGGTTAGAAATGCTTGGCAAAGTGTATATTCACCTTCTCATAGGAAATGCCAGTCCTGAGTATTACCATACATTGCAGTATGAATCACTGCAGGCCAATTATAGATATTTGCTGTATATCAATAAGTAAGCCATTGCACAGAGCCATGATTTAAAGTAAATTTGTCAGAGTATGAACCATGGATTTGAATGGTTATCATAATTTTTCCTGAGGTTTATTGTTTTTGTTTTTTCATTATATGAAATGCAAACAAAAAATAAACATTTGGGGGCAAAACTAATGCATAAATGAGCTGAATGGGTTAAGTCTGTGATGTTATTCAACAAAACAAAGAAATTTTTTTTCCAAAAAAGCTGATACAAATCAACTGTTCTTTCAGATCCTGAAAAAAATATTTTTGAAATAGAAAAAAGAAGGAGACTTAGTGCTAAAATACCAAAATGGGGGAAAGTGGAGAAGAGAAGATTGTCAGGGAAACTCAGAGCAGTCTTCCTGAATCCCAGTTCCCTCTTCTGTTAAACAAGAACCCTGTGATCCAGCTCTAACATTCTATGAAGCTGAGCTTTTTAGACCCCATATTTATAACCAAACCATGCTGTGAGCATGCAAGAAGGCCTTATAAAATCTCCAGGAAGCACTGAAGACAGACATAAATAGAGGTTATAATGAGAAACAGCAGCACATAAATAAGAGAAGTTGGCGAAACCACATCCTTTATAAAGGTGGAGAGTCTGTGGTCTACAGCAAGGAAGAAACTCAGAGTGAGAGAGATAACTTCCCCCATGTCACCCTCAATAACAATGCTAATTACCTGATAGAAACAGCATCCAGACAGCCTAAAATTGTTAGGTTTCCACAGTATCACTGATCTGACGCAGACAGCAAAATTAGATTTCTAAAATATGCCTATTAAATGAAAGGCATTCAGAAAGCACACCCCACAAGGAAAGTCAAGTAGTGAGGTTGCCATGAAATTCAAACAAGAGGGGGAAAAAAGTTGTGTTTTGACAGTGGGTTTGAAAAGGCTTCATTCAAATATCACCATTAACCTTGTTTGCTCATTTCAGAACGTCTTTCATTACCTCTCTGTTTCAACCTCCAGGCTGAGTCACAGCCACTACCGCTGTTCTTTGACAACTGAGGTGCCTGACAAAGTGTAGTCATTTTCAGATTTAAAGAGTGAAAATAAAAGCTTCTAAATTTGTGTGGAGTTGAGTTGGATGTACAATTTCACAATCACAGATCCCAAGATTTGATATTAAGAACAAAACGTTAACATCTAATCTCTGAATGGCAGAGATTTAGACATTGGCAATCATTAAACGACTGTTATCAATGGCCTGCAGAAAGCACCTTGATTCATACGTAAACAAATTAAACTCCAGATATATATTGTCATAAGACATATATACATGTAAGGTTAATAACTTAAAACTTATCTATAATTTGAGTGAAGATTTAGTTCTTTAAGCATTAATAGAGTGATTCTATATGTTTGTTTCAAGTATTGTTTTAAAATTTCAGAGAAAGGAAAAATTACACTCAAGGTTGGGAAATTACAACAGTAAGATCGCCTAGTTTTCATGTCTGACTTTGAAGCTATGGCAACATAATCTTACCCCACCTCATAAGTTCAAAAATTAATCTGCATTTCTCCTTTATTTTTTCTACTCAACTCTCATTCAAAGGGAGGAAGAGAACATACCTTACCATGAATACTTGATTCTGTCAACAGCAAAGATGAATATCTGTATAGACAGAATGGAGCTAAGTTTGCTTCTGATAAGAAGCAAGATGTATATATTACAAACTGTTAATACCTTAGGCAGTGGCCTAACACAAGATAAAAGAGAAAGAGGGAGAAGGAGAGTCTATAGTAATCTTATAAAATTACTTTTTTCCTTGTAACATCACTGTTCAGATGCACTAAATTTAGGAATAAGGGTGAGAAACATTTTGCTTAAAATTGACATAGAATTCACTGTATTTTCTAAAAATTTCCTCATCCCATGCGATGTAAGAAAATGGGTTCAAGGGACAAAATCAAGGGGGTTAAGTTCTTACTTGGTACTTCAATAAAATTACTTGTCACTGCATGCAGCCGCTGATTACCAGGACAATGCCCCTTCCATTAACTATGCCGACAGATCCGACATTTTACTGATGACAGCAGCCATCCAGCAGATTAAAGCACAATGTAGATTTAATCTCCCCAATGACTTGATAGCCTCAAATGAAGGATTCTCAAATTTCATGGTTCTGACCTATTCAGAGTGACTAAGTGTACAATAAATTACCTGTCCCCTGTCTTTGTAACAAGGAAGGAACATCATTAGGTTATTCCTAATGCTAACTGCAACGTCTTTGTGAGTTTACCAACATAATCTGCATGCTACAGAGCAAAAGATCATCCAACTTAGCAAAATTTGAGGGATTCATTTGCATTGATATATGACCGTGTCTCATTCCAACATAATAAGGTGACAGCAGCAGGTGACAGAGAAGCCAGATTTCAGGAAGGGTTCATTTGAGTCATGATTAAGGATAACTTCTATTAAAGGAGATTTCTCACCATGGATAGAAGATGAGTTCACTGCAGAGAGCAAAAGTGCCCACTGTCCAGCCAGTTTTCTCACTTAAACACCAAGTATGTATGTTGTGTCATACTGTCTTGTTCAAGGAACAGTGAACAACTGATATGGCAGCAAAGGAGCAAATCAGGAATCATAACAATAACTAGATGGTGAATGAAGAAACTCCCTGTATGCTGTGTTGTGAGCATGACGAGTCAGGCACCTTTAGGAAGCTTTCATTCATGTTGTGTTTTCCCTGACTCAGGTGGATTAAATTAAAATCCCCATTATTCAGCAATAGTGGTGCCTCTACTTAGGCACTGCACCAACCTGCAGATGCCTGGCCTTGTCAGCAGACCCAGCCGTACCACAGCAGCAGATCTGTGAACATTTCAGATTAGCAATGAGCCTGTTTTGCCTTGAAAAGGCAAATATTACTCTCTAGTCACTGTGCAGAAGGAATGAAGCTTGAGTGTGCCAAGGTAATAGCTACGGAATAATGTTAGGTGAGGTACTTAACTTAGAACCAGAGAGATCCCAATCAGGGCACAAATAACAATACTTGCTTCAACTGAAAATAGCTTTTTAAAAAAATAAACATTATAAAGAGAGTACATTTTACTACTTGAACATTCTTGAGAAATGTATTACTGCCACCCACCTACCCCTACAACCTTCCACCCTGTTTCCACTTCTCCAATTTCTTCACACATATTTCCATGGCAACCAAGAATAACTATAAAATGCAGACTCCTGGGTGAAATTCATAGAGGACTTGCATTGCTTTGATTTTGCTAATGATGATTTCTACACTTTGCTTCACACTATCTTTCTTTGTGAGGCTCAAAGACCCTCCTTCAAGAAACTACAGTCTCTGAAATCCTGTTTTTCCATTTCAAATAGTGAGAGGAAAAAACAAGCCAGGTAGGCTTAGAGTTGAAGAAATCTGCCAAAATTTTTTCACATATTTAAGAGATAATTTGTTCAGATAGGATAAGTTAAAAGTCACACAATTTGGGAGCAGTAGTACATGTGAGAGGGTATCGTGAGATACTAAGTATCACACTTAGTATCGTTCTTGAGTCAATGTCTTGTATCCTGAGGTATAATTGACATCACAACTGTTTCTGATGGAAGTAATTGACTTGCTATGGGCTTGTAGTGGATGGCTAGCTCCTAACTATGCTGTAAAGCATACCACATTGCACAGAAAAGTTCATTAAGAAAGAATTATGCCATTCAAACTATCAACAGTGCCAAGACTAAGAAAACATTAGCTTGCTTATAAAGAGAGAAACAATGAGACTTCTTTCTTTTAATAGAAGTCCTTTTAATAGAAATTATATTCAAGTTTAGATTATATCTTGAAATGTCATAGCCAGGGTATTAACAATTGTTTTTCTTTGAAACTTCTATTCTTTGCTCAAAAACACCATGAAACAAAACGTTTCCAGTTCTGCACAGAATCACATTTCGTTCTCATCACACTTCATTTTACCTTGAAATGTTCATTGCTGTACAGCAGGGCTGCATGGTTGATTTAAATTTACATTCACTCTTAAATTTGATTAATCTGATCTCTTTGGAGCTAATTTTTGCCTATCTACTCAGATAGAAAATATGCGCTGGAGTACACAATGGCTTATAAAATCCTGTCTAATTTTGATAGTTACATAAATATTTTTTGTATCTAAAGTGACTTTTTGCTCTATGCATAAAATAATGACAGATGGAAAAATAAAAATAGGACATGAATTATTTTGGGTCTCCACCCTGAACAGTTTAGGTATGCTGTGAAACAGTAATGAATAGAAGAGAAAAATGGAGTTCAAATTGATTCTATACTTCAGGAAATTTCATCTTACAAATTTCATTATATGTTTGATTAAAAAACAAGCATGTAAAATGTCAATGTCTCTTCTCAGAAACTTATATAACTACTTACATAAAACCTCTGTTCATGTTTAACTTCTGTGACAATTTACACCTCACTAACTGGATACTTCGGTTGAATATTGGTAAACATCACCAAGTGTTCATTGTAAAGAGACTCTAGGTGCTTAATTACTATTACACGGAAGAGAAATATTGTTTCATGTATATTATAGACAGTTTATTTCATTCTCAAAAGATTTGAAAGATTGGTAGCATTCTTCAGACAAGAAATTATGCTAAGTTAGTTTCCCTCAACAACATACAGTTAGAAAATGTCAACCATTATTCAAGTTTATATCTCTAACTTTAATGATCTACCATTTCTCCACAAACTTCTCATTTCTTCCTAAGACAACAAACAAACAAACAAACAAAAAACAAACAAACAAACAAACAAACAAAACGTGGCAAATACCAAGTTCCCATCTCCCTTACACTTCAAAGCAGGTCTCTGTAATTGATCATGTCAGGTTCTCAATACATTGATCTTCCATAGCGTTTTTCTCAATGTAACACTCCAAAAAGACAACATCCATCAATCTTTATGAAGCAGCAGATACAATCAAGCCTATTTGCAGCCTTGAGAAACACCTAGAGCTCAGAGGTAGGATGTCTGCTGTTCAGCTAAGCTGAATCAACACCCTTAAACTAGGCTTTTGTTTTGTCCTTTGTTGAGTTTGAGAAAAGAATGAAGGCTGCTTCAGGAACACCCGCAAGAGCATATGCTTAACCTTGGCCTCTGCCTCACTCTTGGCCAGGGCAGAAGAAACTCCAAAGACAAGTGTGGAAATTTGGAGGTCATAATATTATTAAGTAAGAGTTTCATCACTAAAGTTTGGAAGTCTTTTCTCCTCCAGGGACTTTTCAGAAGGACCATTATGATTCAATAAGAAACATCAAGTAGTGCTTCTTGATTTGATCACCAAGAGGTTTCCTCACTCTACCACCATTTTGGTTAACATATTAATAACCTGAAATACTTCAAGTGGTCTCAAGAGACAGTTTGAAATTCTATCTGATTAGCTGAACTCGTATTGCTGAAGCACACATTCCCCTCCAGCACAGCTGAAGCCATTAATTAACTGGACTACTGTCTAAGACCTTGAATAATTATGTCTCCATCCTCTCATACCCTCTGTCTTGTGCTCTCCTGACTTTGACACCCCAGCTAAACCACATACTGCATCTAATCTCTCTTTACCTACTTACAAACAAAAGGTCTTTGTGAGACTGGAGTGATTCACTTCCTTAGAAACTCATGCCTTAGCATGTTCTCTCATTGCCTCCAAAATATAAAATACTAAAATTTTGCACTCAGTTCCCTGACTCAAAAGAAAAATGCTTATATTACCATTCTTTTTAGTTATGATTATACTCTTGTGGCCTTTGATTGAAATATATAATAGTACAGAGTGAATGGCAGCATTTTCATGTTTTATACATTGCTTTCAGCCAACCATTTCTACTCCTAGGTTGTAACTGAAGATTACCTTACAGAAAACCATTGACTTCCTTTAACTGGAGGTAACTACAATGCTACTTGACTTTTATGCATGATAATTGTCAGGAGTTAAACACTATATAAATTGTCATTTCTAACTAAGTATGTCCCAATATTGACTCATACTCTATCCTTGTCAACTTGGCAATAGGCTTCAAGAAAAAAATTAGTAACCATAAATTAGAAAAAGGCATACTTTTCTAGTTTAATAAGATGGGAAGAAGAGGAAGAGGACATGGAGGATATTTGCCAAAGATGTCACTGCCATGCATATATGATATTTAGAACATACAATCACAATTACCCACAAGATATTATTGAAACAGCTTAAGTCCTAAGAGGTTATATAACTTGAAGTTTCACTTAATTTTCGATCCTTTGCTTTCAGGAAAGATAAAGACACTTAACTTTCCTGCTTGGCTTTAAAATTGAAAACAATATAGATTCTCTTTTCCTCAGTGATATTATATGAACATTCTGAAGCAAAATGTCACATAATAAAAAAAAGGAAAAGAAAACAAAAAAAACATTTTGGATATTAGTAAACCTTAGTTTGAATTGATACATGAACCTAACATTTAACTTTTCTCAAAATTAAAAATTAATAGTAGAAATTGCATTTAAAAAAATTGAAATATGAATGATTCTCCCTTCAGAGTAATCTCACTATATCAGGCTCTGTGAAGGGAATTTCTCCAAAACATCATGTTTATATGTATTACACATCAACATAAAACATACACATATATCACACAGTCACAGTAGATGAAGGGAATGTTTAAGGTCATTAAGACAGTTTAAGTCACACACTTTGTTTATTGCCTTGCTTGTTTGACTATTTGTATTTATTGTCTTTCTTGTTCCTTTACTATATGTACATATTGCATTGCTAGTTCTTCAACCTAGAACTGACCTTAATACATGCATGTAATTAAAATGATATAAAAGCAAAGAAAAAAGACAGTTTAAGTCATTTAAAAGAATATTATACATTTGTAAAAGTAGTCATATATTCACTTATAAAAAATTTGCCCTTTGGCTTGCTTTAATATCTAAGTTAGGCATAGCAAGAGTAAAGTAAAAAGACACCTGATATATATCTTCTTTCTCTTAGGCAAATTATTAGAGGAAACAAAGAGTGAAGGAGAATCTTCACACTATAAACAAAAGGATGTGACTTTAGATCGAGAAAACCATAAAGGCCACGTAGACTTCATAGGATTTTTTTTTTCAGTGAATTGCAACTAAGATATTGTAGGCATGGGGAAAAAGAGTAAGCAGGCAATGATTATAGACAGATTTTGGGGACAGGAAATCAACCAGAGTACATGGTCTTGGCATAGGTCTCAGGGTCTTATACCTAGATAGTAAAGTGCCATGCCACAAACATGGACACCATAGGCAGCACCCAAGTTAACAAATAAGTATGAAGCCCAGGTGGAGAGTTATGAATTCTAGCAATAAAAGTAGGCTAGAATCTTATTCCCAGACTTGACTAGAAATAGACAAGGCATGCCACTGAAGCTCTCTGAATGCCAGCTTTCTCATATATATGAGGTGAAACAAAATCATCCCCGTGTCTATTTCTAGCACAAATAGTCTGTGGCTTGTTCAGAGGAACCAGAAGAGCAGTTATCAAAATTGGAGTCCTGGTGAAGAAAGAAATCAATATCTAAGTAGACTGAATGCTGAGCCATCAAGATGCAGTTTAAAGCCCATTCTGATGTCGTCTATGAAGTCTGAGAGAGGACAATGAAATACAGTAAGGCCCTGCTTACTACACACAGTATATATGAATGCCAAGGATATTTCTCAATTGACATCTTCATACAAAAGCAGTGTGGTATAATTGCAGTCAAGTATGATTTTATGAGAAGATCTAATACTTAATATCTGTTGCTTAAAAAAATACATTTTGGTGTTACGAAAAGAAAAATATAGTCAAGGAAAAAGAATAAAGGATCCAAAAGGAGAGAGGTAGCCGGAAGAAGCAGAACAAAAGGAACCTCACTACATATGATGTAGCATTACTGATGGTTAGATTGCATTTCTCAGGGGAAGGACTGTGACTTCAAGTTAGAAAGTGAAGACCCAGGTCCCAGACTAATACAGATATGTCTGTGCTGGCACAGAATAAAAACCGTGTTCTGCTTTAGATTCCAGAAATAGAAATTAAAGACATATCAAAGAGGAACAGGGAACTCAAGTGATTCGATGCTTGAGGAGGAGACCAATGTGGGGGAGTTAGTGAAGAAAATGACTGACGAGTTAAATGTAGTGAATTAGAACTCTCCAAAGAAACAGCAGATGTATGCAATACACACAAAGAAATTGAGATCCAAAAAGATGAAACAAGCTAACAAAACTATGTGGTTATTTAAATTTGAAAAGTCACAGAGTTATACCTTTTAATACTGCCTAAGCAGAAACAAATAGAAAGACATAAAGAAATGTATCTGGGTACCTTGACATCCAGGTTTGTCTGTACCAATAGGACAACAGTACCCCTTATGCTACTAAAGCTGTGTCCCAGAACACCGTGGTTTGTCAGAATAATACTGAAAGTTCCAAGACAGGAGTAAAGGTCCAGAAGAGACCATGTCCACACGCTTCTTTAGTTATCTTATAGAATTGCCCCACATTTGATGAGACAGTGACTTTAAATTTAAAATAGGAAAGGTTATCAAAGTGTGGAGTGGTACAGGCACTTGAGAGATAGAAGCCAGAGAATGGCCACAAATTCAACACCGGCAAATGCTATAAAGTGAGACTCTTGTCTTCTAAAATAAATACAAGTAAGTATTAACTGAATAAATCAATAGAAAGGTGAACTCACATGTTCTTTAGTAAAGAAATCAATTGCTTCTTCAAGCTTAGTCTTCATTTTATGAGTTGAGGTGGGGCAATTCTTTTCTGTTAAATAAGTACATAACTGCCAAAATGTCAGGTTTCATATAAAGCCATGTTTATTCCCTTGGATGTTAGTGTTTCACATAGCTACTTGCATGATAATAATGCACATACCTTTTCTACGTTTTTCTCTACCGACAAACCACAAATGAATGTTTTTTACTTGGAATGAAATGTTAAAGGCCAATGAGACTTATTAACAAGGAAAAGAATGTTTAAGAATCTTCATTTTAAAAATCTATAAAGAACCTACCATGATTTCTCTAAAGGGTTCAATCTAACTAGTGTGCTTTCCCATTTTATAATTAGTAATAATAAGAGGTCTTGAGGAAAGAAAATAGCATTTCAAAGCCCCATAGCTAGAGCTAGTTTATCACCTAGCTAGGCTAGTGCAATTTTAATTGCATATCTAGGTCATTGGCTGTAAGCACTGATAAGCTGTTACCATGAAACATCCTAAAATCAATAAAGAAAATGTTAGAACGAGGGGGAAGTTGTAAATGGAAATGTTAAGAGATTCTTAACTATGCTGTCTTAAATGCTACTGTTGGAACACAAACTGAACTTTAAGCATGATTTAGCAGAACTATGAAAAGAGAGACCTCTGAACCACAGCATTTATTTTCAATTGTACTGAAAGCTAGCAGTGTTGTATTGGTGCCAGACTAATTTAGCTAAGAGTAAAAGTATTCATTTAGGCACACAGCCTTCATTGCATCTGTCCTCAGGAGAAAATAAAGGCGAAAAATGACTACTCTGCGGCAGCAACCCCCTAAAACTACACCCAAAAAAAAATCACCATTGTGTATGCCACAGAACGTCAGTGTTGTGACACACACATTAAAAACAGAATTATGCACACAATCACCTGATGATGTTACATCTACTCTTCCTGTTTTCTGTCTGAGTCATCTCCTTTTTTACATAAAATCCTTGAAATTTTAGAGTGTATTTTGAGTTGCAAGCCAGCGAAAGGATAACTACTTGAAAAGTTATGTTCTTGTGAATATGCCAGATTACAAGTGACTCACTAAAACTATTTTGAAAGCCAGTTTATATAAAAAGGGATCGTTATAGCATAACTGCGTAGAGGTTTATGATATGCATATATAACCTGTGATATGCAATGTATTCAATATATATTTTACAGAAGAAAACAGTTCTGTTCATTTAAGATAGAACAGGCTACATCAAAACAATTTACTAATTATATATATATTATTTACATATATGTATAATATACGTACATATATATAGTTGTACATGAGTTAGTACTTTTCCATAGAAAATTATTTTTAAAATTCTATCATTATTGATGTCATTCTAAACACTCTTACTCATAGATAATATATTACTGAGTTCAGTGGTAAAAGAGCAATTGCAATTTGAGCTATGTAATAAAATATAAAACAATAATAAAATAAATAAAATAATAATAACAGTAATGATGACAACAACAATAATAATTAATAATAGTAGTAAAAGAGTGGAAAAGAGGAAAGAGATATAGGAGATATGATTTTTTTAAAACCAGAAACAAAATCTTTTCTAAAACCTAGAATGTAATGCCTAAAAATGAAATCGAAGTCACACTATAATTGGTTTATAAAACTTTACATTACTAAAAGCTATTGTAAGATTAAGTTAGAGCTATAATTATCAGCAGATACCAACTAGTAATTCCCAATATTCTTTAAAGAATATTCTACTAAATTGTTTATCTTATGGGTAGAAGAGATCTGAGGTTACTTGATTGGTTAAAGAAGCAATCATCTAAGAGCGTGCTGCTCATATTGCTTTGTGCCTTTGTCTATGTGAAGGCAAACAAACATTTTGGCAAGCAGACATTAATGCATGTGAGTGTGGGCAACAGCTCCTTCACAGGACAGCTGGATGAGCCCTGTAAAGAAGTTCCAGCCAAATGTTTATTCTAAAGCCTTCTGGTGTGAAGCAGGAGGGGAGGCCTGCAACTCTGGTTTGAATCATCCCCTAATGCAAAAAGCCCAGACTGCTAGTAGTGGAGGCTCATCCACATTTACTGGGAGTAAGAGCATCCAAATCTGCACGTGTGTTTTGCTGATCTAATTCACAATAGAGAAACCTTAATGCCCCAAATCTGTCAACCACACAGCAAATGAGAAAGTTTGATTTCTACCTGTACTATTTTGTACAACACTATAATACACATGATCAGAGCGTACATTTTGAACAACAGTAAAAACACAGTTGCACATATTTATCTTAGAAACAACAGTTCTCTCGGGATGTTTTATAACGCCTGGAGTGATTTTTTTGATTATTACAACTTCAGTGACACTACTGGACTTTAGGAGGTGAACATCAATAATTTTGCAAGCCTATACTGTATAAGAAAAACATGCGCACACACACACACACACACACACACACACACATTCATGCATGTGGTTACATACTCACGCATACAAATACTCAACAATAATAAAAATAAATCTTTTGAAAAAATGAAAATGAATTCTCTCTGTCTCTGTCGTCTCTCTGTCTCTCTCTGTCTCTGTCTCTCTCTGTCTCTCTCTGTCTCTCTCTCTCTCTCTCTCTCTCTCTCTCTCTCTCTCTCTCTCTCTGTCTCTCTGTGTGTGTGTGTGTGTGTGTGTGGTTTGACAGAAAGTCTCTATGATGTGTTCCTACCACATACAGCAAGGGCCTGGACAGAAGCTTCTGAGGATGCACTTATGCCTGCTTCCCGGCTCTCCTGCCTTTGAATATGGATTTTTGCTTTGAACTCAGATCATACATGAGTTCTGTGAATTTGAACTCATGTCTTCAAGTTTGCATGACAGGCACTTTTTACCAACTAAGCCGTCTCTCCAGCCCTCTAAAATCATTTCTTAAAACACTTTTAAGCAGCGTTGAGTCAATTGATTTCTAGTTTTATAGTACTCAATATAAAGCAAGGAAAGGTATCTCTATTTTCATTTACATGATATTTGCGTGCTTTTAAAATTTCAAGCATGCTAGCACATAGAGAGATTTGGTTACAAAAAGCACATATCATGTAGATGTATCATGAAGTGGTACTCATTTTTCTAAGAAAAAAAACCGAGTCTTTGATCCACACTTAATGACCTCTGACCAAACATTAAGCAAGCCTCCTGCAGGCTTTGTAAATTATACTTCTAGCTCAAACTAAAACGCCTCATAATGGCAACAAAAATAAACATGGACAACAGTGTTTTCCGTCAAATATAGCATCTGAAAATGTCTAATCTGTTAAAAGAACCAGTGTGCTTTTAATGTATTTCACCTTTGGTGACCAGTGTGTAATAAAACCCTCAAATTAAGTAGATTGCATTTTAACTTAGATAAACTAATAGCACAATTAGAGCACCGTATATTTCACCATTACTGCTCCAAAGGAAATCACTTAAGTATTTGAGCTCTTTAGAGGAACTTCTGGATAATGACAAAAGTCTCCTGAATATTGGTGGTGTTAGTTAGTATCAGTGGGATGTGAAGTGGGATGGCTTCTCACGCAGAGAAGTTACTTTTCTTCTTCTTTTTTTTTTTCTTATGGCTTACAGTTTTTTAAAAACATGCTATATCCATAAGGTCAGGGGCCAAATCTACTCGATTTTAAGCATGAGTAGGAAGAAAATCAGAATGATTGACCATCAGTTATTATATGCAAAAATGTACATTGTTTTAAATATCTGTAACATTCCAGAGTCCAATTCTCTTCCATCAGTGCAGAGAGTGATTAATGTTTGAATTCTTTTAGAAACATAGTTGAATAGTCTACACAGCATTACATACACTGTACACATGAATAAAATATTATCATGTTGCGAGCACTTGGTTTGAAGGGCCAAATTTATAACCATGATTTTATATCTTCTCCCAAGTACTCTAGTTATATACAACGTTGGAGATAAGAACCCTGAGCAAAATAGGAAGTAGCCACTGGGAATATCTAAAAGTCAATGCTAAGCAAATTCCCCAGGTTTACTGATGACTGACTAAAAAGCAGACACTTGAACAATTTATTCTTCTGTAAGTATGGCTAAGTATACTCAAGGAAGTTAAGCATTCTTTCTTTCTTTTTAATCTTACAGTAATGTTGTGATGGGATAAGCTAGGTTTTGAATTTGTTGGCTTAGTAACATAAAGGGACACAGGGAAAACCCTCTCACTGACCTAGTTTTCAGATGGTAGTTTTTATAGTTAGTCCTGTGTATGCAATTAAGTTAGATGTAACAGAATTACTCTTAGGTCTCATTCAGCTATCCAGTGCAAGCAGAACTTCTCACAGGTAGCAAAATAAACTGATGGTCTCAACTCCCCAGCTAAGAGAAGTCACGGACTTTGAAGACAAAAGAATGGACCAGTGTAAGTAATGTGTAATAGAAAATAGAGTACAGTTGTCAAGACCATTTATGTGTTTCTGGATACTATGGCTTCTTTTACCAACAAGATCTACAGTAAAATTATCACTGAGGATGTCTTCTTGAGCTTGTGAAAGAAGTTTAAATGCCTAGACACAGTGAACTACTTTATGTTTGCAAGAGAAAGTGCAGTCCATGTAAACGTATTTAAATAGATTCTTGTATGGGAAAGAAGAGCCCATTGAAACTGGGATGAAAAGGCAAATGGCGGTCAAAGCGGAATGCACTGCAAGTCTCTGAAGGGCAAAATCTAGGCGGCTGTGCAAACAAGTTTGCCCTTTAGATTATGTGTTAAACCTAGTCAGGATAGGTTTTAATAGTGTGTTTTTCTTGTGTCTTTTAACACACAGACTCATGAGATGAGTTATGTCTTCTTCATTTCAAATTTCATACCTACAGTGTAGAAAGTTAAATGATCTTAGTTGCCAAAGAAAAGGTTGGTTAAAAAATAGGAAAGACTACACATATCAAAAAATACATACCTGGTCACTAATCACACTCAAGTTGAAATGTAAGTATTCATTATTTTAACAGTTTATCATTAATTAAATTCCTACTATATTACCATAGGAGTAAATATTTGGTCTATAGTATCAAAGAAAATTGAAATAAATATTTTCTTTTATGTATGAATATGTAAAGTGGCTAATATAAAATTAAATAAGTGTATTCCCAAGCCAATATGACAGAAAAAGTGCCAGGTAAGCAACAAAACAGACAGGTAAGAAAATTCTCACAGCTACTCAACCAGTGTGCGCCCTGAAGATCCCTTCCTTGGTTTAAACTCTGGAGTGGTCTCCTAAGTCATCTCTCCCCCTCGGTCACAGTCATCCTGGACACACATCAGTTCATACTATAGAACACAAGCTGAAGCCTATGGCAATATAGAGCTTGTGTGGTGAGCCCTCCCTGCTTCTTTGTCTACAAAGCTCTTCCGATACTTGGAGTGACTATGTCACTGCACATAAACTTTATTTATTTGTCCATTCAATCAGTACCGAAAATAACTATTGCAATATAAGTATATGATGACTAGAGCAAAGGGCAACAAGGCATCTTGGGGTTTATCTCGCTACATTGTTGTTCTATGCTGTGTGTGTGTGTGTGTGTGTGTGTGTGTGTGTGTTCAGTGAATGTTTCAGAGGCATGCTGTTTCTCGGTATGTAAATCAGTAGACAGACTACATATAAATTACAGAAAGTAATCAGACCACTATTTCCAATAAAGCCATACCTCTTTCTTCTATATTAAGGAGCTACAATCATTTCCAAATTAGAAGCAACAGACAGCAGAGATTTTGATTCTCAGCTAGCATTTTCCACACCCCCATGTTCATACTCAACAATGTGCCCCATGCCCTTGCTTCCCCCGCCCCCCAGAATCATTGAAACTGTGGCTTCAAATTCTATATCCCTAAGAGATGTATATTACACCTGACTACTTCTCTAGAAGTAAGGGTCATAAATGGGTAGGTAGAGAAATAATTCATCTGCTATTTTAAAAATACCCAACTCATCATGGCATTTTTAGTTAGGAACAATACACTTCTATCTATAGAATGTACCTCTAGAAGATAATTCTGTTGTGCAAAGAATAGGAGGTTACAGAGAATATGTGGTAACACAATTCTATGTTGGTACAGCCTACCATAGATACTTTCCTCATATTTCTTGGTAGATGTACTGTTTTATATATTCTGAACTGGCAATTGCAAGCCTACATTTAGAGGTCAAAAATTCAAGCTACCAACTATTTCTATCTATTTGTGCGTACTGCTTAAGGCTGAAAATATTTCAAGAAGATCATAAAATCAAATGAGAAAAATAACTATTATAGAATGTCTAGAGGGTGAAATTTTGGAGAGATTAAACTAAAATACCATATAAAGAAAGGTTCTGAGCTGCATGACATAAGGTTCTTTTTAATCAGAAAGAACATAGAGCTACAGATTAACAATGGCATAAACATTTAATTCTATATTGTATAAACAATTTACCTCCTTGAACTTGTTACACTGAGATGAAATTTGCAAAATCATTTGCCTTAGACAAACATCTAGGAAAAAAAAATCTCCCCAGGAAGCAATTGTGAGATCTTAAGGTAAAATATATTGCTTCTTTCATTTTCTACCTTTGTGTCTGTCATGATCTGAGATTATTATATTGAGAAGTGCCAAGATACAATAGAGAATTAATGTTTCTGTCTTCAATTTAATTCTGTTGCTTTTACAGAGGACATTAGAACTATTCTAAAGTATTCTTGGCAGGTGCAATATTTCAATATATTCACATCAGGATCCACTGCATTTATGTAAATCTTTTCATTCATCCCTTAAGTGTAATTTTTAGTTGTCATTTCAAATGTTCAAGCACAGGAATTTGAATACCCCCCCCAATGGGGATTCTCTTGCATGGCATTGGATCCCTATACAAGAGAAATCAAATTGCTGCTTCTGCAGTGAACGCAAAAGGGGGTAGGGCAAAGAAAAAGCATGAGAGCAACTGTATGTCCTTTTACAGCTAGGAGTTGGCTTTACACATTCCACAACTCATAAATAAACAGAAGAGTCCTGTGAACTGTATGCAGATGGCTGGGGCTACACTGGGAGGCTTTTGTGATGACTTTGGTTTCTTTCCCTGTCTTGCCATCTTTTAAAATATCTACCAAGAAAAAAAACATTGGCTTTACTCCACAGCAATAGGACAAGAAGGATCCTGTAACTTACAAATTGCAGTCCTGCTTGCTCAGACCTTTAGAATGCTTGGAGAAATCCATCCCCCACCCCCAGTCATTATTGCTCACTTAAAAATATCCGCCCTCACAACGGGCAGGATAATGCTTTATGCTTTAAATATTTATTGCCTTATTTTTTTTTAAAGGATAACACAATAACGGAAGTATGGTGAGCGTGGCCAAGCTACACAGTAAGAGACTGAAGAGAAACGCAGAAGAAAAAAAAAAAATCCCACAAACCACATCACGGAAGAAGAGATGAGCTCAGCCGCTTAAGAAAGCGACTTTAAGGTTACCACACTGGCATCCAGTACATGGTCCCTGCCAAGCCTAAAGCAGAGAAACAGTAGGGAGAATATGGTCGTTCCACAAAACAGGCAGGGATACAAGACCCCAAAGTCAAACGGAAAGACCGGCATTTCATTTTTATATCCCCACCTGGTTCTGGCAGAGAAATCCTGGTAGGCAGGCAAGGAAATACACATATATTGTACATGTATATGTACACACACACTGGCATCCAAAATGCATATCTTTATTTATTATCAGTTGAATGGTTCAAATCATTTTAAGTTACTCATTCTTTTGGACATGTTCTTTCTGACTCTGTCTCTGTCTGTCTGTCTGTCTGTCTCTCTGTCTGTCTGTCTGTCACTGTCTCCCCTGCTCTCCTCCATTACTGCTATGGCAACAGCTCTCCACTTAGCTAGTCATAGTGCTGCTTTTTCAACTGCAAAATGCCTAAAGGCTTTGGCAATGCAAAAAGTATTGGCATTTTTCTGATGGATATTCAAAAATCTATATTACAATTGCTAATTCAGCATTCATGAGTCAGCAAGAGATACGCTGTGTCTTTAAAAAGGCATGAAGGTTTCCAGTCAAGCCTTTTAAAGCTTGACAAATAACATTTCGAGAGGTCTGAGAATGTGGACTAAGATAGCAGAGGGCTTTTAGTACCACACTGCTCCGGGATCCTTTGATTTTATTACTTTTGCCTTTGATGGTGCTCTTTTCTGGTTTGTTTTGATGACTTTGTGGCCTAAATGCACTGAAATGAGACAGCAAAGCCAAAACCTTGTAGCCCTAATGACAAAGAATAACTTATTAGATGACCTTGAGTTAATATTACCTTTCCTTACCAGTTTCTATGGCAAAATCATTAAAAAATAAAAGCTCATAGGACTATACCATCTAATGGATGGGCAAGAAGAATACTGCAGGGCTGATGGGATGGCTCAGCGGTTAAGAACACCAACTGCTCTTCAGGAGGTCATGACTTCAAATCTCAGCAACCACATGGTGGCTCACAACCATCCATAATGAGATCTGATTCCCTTATATGGGTGTCTGAAGAGCGTTTCAGTGTAGTTTAGTCCGGAGCGAGTAGGGGCCCGAGCAAGCGACCCCAGAATGATCTGGAGCGGGGTCTGCAGCAAGCGGGACTGAGCAAGAGGGAGAAGGGAAGGAGGGAGTGAGAGAAGATTACTGCATACTTCTGTTAGCACAGTTTGAAATGATGTGATTGGTGTCTTTGAACTAGACTTCACTACAGGCATCAAGCATGGCATGTTTTTGACTTACAGACAATATGTGAGCAAACTATAAACACTCCCATGTAACATACGAAGAACGAAGCTTGAGGTCTATGTGCTTGGTTTAAGTTAGCTAGACTGTAAGCTTCTTTCTCCGTTCTTTATGTTGCATCATCTTGTGCTAAACAATATGACAATGTAGCCACAAAATATTTAGCAATTATCATTAGCTTGTAATCGATTGAATAAGTATAAATATCATATAGGACATAGCAATTATTATGTGTAAAATCCTATGTGTGATAATGTGTAATTTTATATGCACTAATATAATATGCTATGTAAGATTATATATAATTATATTTAATATGTAGTAAGTAGTCATTGGTAATACCTTTTTTTATTTCAGAGACATCTTTAAAGTGTTTCATTCTTATATGATTTCTCAGAACGACGTCTAGTAATATGTCACTAGCTAAAAATAAATACCCAAAATGTAAGAATGAAAAGGCAAAGATGAGGGAAACAAAGAAACAGAGAAAGGAAAGTGATGGTGATTCTGTTCCCACAAAGTCCCACTAGAGCTAGATGTTCACATATTTGTAACTATGGACTGTTTAGTACAAATTATCAGGTCCTGATTTGAGGGTGAAGTTTGGGTCTAGATTTTGTATATTTACTGGTTCTCTGTTCAACTGCTTTTCCTGTACATTGATGTTCTCTGTTCTCCAGTAGAAAACAAGATACACGCTGCTTTTCAGATGTAGGAAAAAAAAAAACCTAGGGAAAAATTTGTATATTCACTTAAAAAAAAAAAAAAAAAGATAGAGAACAGATATGTGGCCTGTCATGGCCCTCGCCCAAAGACGTGGACTTGTATTGTTCAATGCTGGATTTCTTCTTCAGCCAGCCTTCTGACATAACACTTTCTGGTAGCTTGATGCGACCTTTTTTGTTTTTGTTTAAAATTAGAAAAAAAATACCTCTAATATATATTTGAGAATATATATATTTGGATGAAAATCATGTGGTAAGATTTGAATCAGCATACAATCAACTTCTAAATTCGAAGATAGTAAGAAAATGCCTAACTTACACAGAGGTTTAAAATTTAAGGAAAGATCTGATCACTGAGTCAAAAAAAAATGTCCAATTTTTGTACTTAGAGAGAAACCACAATTATATGGCTACAAATTAAATATATATATATATATTTAATATAATAAATATATATATTTAATATTTATATTAATATTATATATATATATATATATATATATATATATATATATATATCCTCTTACTCACTTGGCCAAGAGCTCAAACTACATTAGACTGCTAATTTATATTACCCGTACAATTATAGTAGAATGCCTGAAGATTTTAAGGACACACTTGCCAAGGGAAAATAAGCCATATGGAGGACCTAGGCATTCTGAATACAAGGGAAGTTGATCATCTCTCTTTGCCCCGAGCCCAGCATGATGGAAACAATTTTTGGCTACAGCATTTTGGAACCCAAGACACTCTTGTGAAGTATTGATGCCAAATTGGAACAGAACTGGACTTGTATAAGTAAACCATAAATCCAAATATAGTAATTATTAGTGTGTGAATGTTCAGCTAATTTTAAAATTTGTTCTTTGTATTAGGATTAATGCTTTTTGTTCTAATTTTATTTATAGATATATAGAGAATAGAGTTAGAATTGTCTTGTAGAAATTGCAGAAAATATCATTTATTGATAGGTAGTGGGTATATGCTCTTCAATTCATAAAATATCTTTTTAGAAAATTTGTTTATTTTTTTCAAACTATAAATTAAAATCATTCAATTCATCACTCTGAAACAAAATGAACCTCCTGGCATATATTTCAAAGAAAACACACCATTCCTCTGAGACTACATACTCATGTATTTTATTTTTATTTAAAATTATATTGATTCTTTCTGAATTTCACATCACTCACCCCAATCAACTCATCTCCCCATCTCTCTATATTTTCCCTCTGCCCTTGCAATCTCCCTCCAAGATGAAAACTATAACTAAAAAACAAAACCACCACCACAACAAATCATCTCTCTATGGAAGTTCTGCTGTGTTTTAAATAGCTTAATTTGCAAATGTTTTTAAATGCTCCTCATTTTCCATCTTGGTTTTGTGCCCCTATCTATGGACCATCAACTTCTTAGGTTCTGCAGTCTGACATTCTTATTTTTTTAATGGCCTAAACTCTTCCTAGATAAAATGGTAGGCAATTATCTCTGGAATGCTGCAGAAAAGAATTCCAAGAGCCTCTGGCTAGTTGTAGAAGGGCTTACATTAATCATTTGCTCTCTGCATGCTTGTCTTTTCTTAGTAGTGTCCACTGTCAAGTCAGACAGTCCATGCAGGGCCCAGGATAGAAGTTTCAAAGGGCATTAGCAGTCACTGCATGTGGCCAACAGAAACAAGACCTAAGCCCTGAGTAATATCATTAATTTTTGTACATGTCTAATACAGTGTTTTGTGGCAAATTTGCTGCTGAAATAAATTTCATATTATGTAATGTACAATTGCTGATTCAACACATTGAAAATCATTACAAGAGTTTCATACAACCCCCAGACACTCTAGATTTGATGCAATGATTCTTTTTGTGCCTTTTTTTTTTTTTTTTATTTTATTTTGAAAATACTAGAAACCAAAAGCTGGCTTCTCATTGTTAAATGTTTTATGTGCATCTCAAGGACCTGGGAACGCCCTACTGTGTTGGTCAGGAGGGCTCAATGTGAATCTGTTATAACAGACTCAGAGGCACTCAACTAAGCTATTGAAGTTAAACAGTAATCGATTTTGACATGCTTTCAAGGTCACAATAATGTAAATGGTGTATTCATGAGGGGATTTTTATCTCTCGTGTTTGAAACCTACAGATATTGTATTACCATCTTGAAATGATCCAAGCCAGCTAGAGCCTGACATATTTTTTTATCATTATCATAACTCCTGGGTACATGTTTGTATCATAACATTATTTTCCTACTACATCTACTGATCATGTTTTCAAAACTATTTACTCTGCGCAATAAAACTTTCAGGAGAGAAATTTAAATTTTCATAAGCCACAGTGAATGTTGCTGTGGCAATTTTCACTAGCATATATAGTTACTTACCTGGGCAGCATTGGTTATTCCTTATAAAGCAACCACCAAGATTTCAATAAATTTATAATACTTTTCACATCATGCACACTGCTTGATTTTCAAACTGTTTGTTTCTTACCAGAAATATGATTTAGGTTATCATTTATCCCTTTTCCATCCCATATGTAAGCTCTGCCCCATGACTCTTTGAGGGTATGGTTTTAAAGGACTGAACACACATGATCTGCACGTACACATTTTATCTCTATCTTCACTTGTAAACTGCTGCCTGTGAAAGAAAAGTCTGCACCTCATTTAGTTTATCCCTGCAATACTTGAGATAACTTATAAATAATGAATGTTCTATAAAGTGAGGAGATGAATCAAGTAAGTCAGCCCTGCTAACATTTTCGTGTGTTAGCTTCTCTGTTAACTATCCAAGTCATCCTAAACATAGAAAACATACTAAATTAAAGATTAAAATAAATTAGCTATGCATACATCTTCACTTTCATTGCTTTGGACTAATCGCTAAGTCACTAAATATGGCATACGTAAAGAATAAAAGAGGAATTAAGGTGAGGTAGTTGTACATATTGCTGAGGCAGTCTTCTTCGTTTTGCATTTTCTAATTTTATTGCCTGTGTTATCTTTGGAACATCTACTTAAGCATGGAAAATACCTTAAATTAATATCTCCTTCCTGCCTCTTAAATTTTTTAAGATACATTCTTACTCATGCAAGTTAGCATTTATATTATCTTATAAAATAGATTCTGTAAATATCACTATTCCCCTTGCATAGATGGCAAAGTGATGCGAAGAATGTTTGTGGGCCAATCAACTGTTTAAATTGACACTAAAATGTTCAAGTCCTGCCGTGGGTGCCTTGTTCTCTTTTCTAGCACTTAACAGAGAACATATCTAACAGGATAGATCTCTAAGTCAAATGCACTCCACACTCACTGAGATTTTTTTGGGTTTCTTATCAAATTTAGCATTTTTTTCATAGCATAGCAGTATTATATAGCATATATTTAACACTGAAATGCATTTTAAATTAATTACTAGTTTAGCCACAATACAGGTATGTAGGTACATTATTGATGCTGTAGACTTCAGAATACAGAAGGAAGAACAACAACAAATAGATTTTTCTCAACTATATCTTCCACCTATCTTTATTGTTGTGGGTGGCATTTTTATTTGTATTTATTTATACTTAATTTACACTTCTAAAAATAATTGTATTAATATGTTTGTATTAAAACATTGTTTATAAAGTTTGAATTTCTTGAGAAGGTAGGAAGACAAGCAATTGTGGTATATGGCTTGAATTTTAACACTCGGAATGTAGATCTCTGAATTCAAGACAAACCTGGTCAACGGAGTTCCAAGACAACCAGGCGTTTGTTACACAGAGAAACCTAGATTCGAGAAACCAAGGGAGGCAGGGGAGAGGATGAGAGAGAAGAGAGGAGAGAGAGAGGAGACACATAGACAGGCAGACCAAGATGGAGTCAGAGTTAGGAGATGCAGGCTTTCACTTTCTATCTCAACCTGGCTTGGAGCTCACTATGTAATACCAGCTGGCTTCAAGTGTCAGAATGATCACATTTGAGAACATACTGACCAACTACTGCTGACTTTAAAGATGGAAGAAGGCTGTGAGACAAAAACTGCAGCTGGCCTCACTCAGGTAAAAAGTATAAGAACGTGGATCTTTCTTTAAAAACTTCAGTAAAAATCACAAACTCAGTGATACCTGGACTTTAACCCATTGAGCCACATTCCAATCCTCAGAACTCCAGAAAGGCAAAATAATAAACAACTGCGTTTAAAGGTAATTTATTACCTTCCTTTGGCCTACCAATAGGTAGCTCATACAACATAAATTTATGTGTATGCATATACACATGCCTAAGTGTATTTCAGACATACTTTGGAGTATTTGTCATCGTTTATCTTGGTCTAGTGAGTTCATTCAGAGATGCAGGCTATTATTGCTTGAAGCAATAGCCTTTTCTTCATTATGAGTTTGAAATATATCTCGGTTGCAGAGATATGATATAGAAATTCAGATATCCTGGCAGTTTGGATAAGACAGTATATTTACTCTCCAAAACAGTGCTGTTGCACTAAACACACTTGCCAATTACTATTTGAATCACAGTAGTTGAAACCTAATACACTTATTTTTCTTATTAACTAGACAGCAACTGCCTAAAGGAAGGTAACTGTTCTTTCTTATATCTGCATATCCAGTGCTTAGACATTGCCTGCCAAATGGCTAGAACATTGGTGTTTCTTGATTTAAATTAAAGAGTAACTGACTTCCAATCCTTTTGAGTTCATGTACACAGAGAGAAACCTCTCTCTCTCTCTCTCTCTCTCTCTCTCTCTCTCTCTCTCTCTCTCTCTCTCTCTGTGTGTGTGTGTGTGTGTGTATGTGTGTGTGTCTGTCTGTCTGTCTGACCATCTGTCTCTCTCTCCCTCTCCCTCTGTCTGTCTCTGTCTATCTCAGTCTCTCTGTCTCTCTCTGTGTGTCTCTCTCTGTCTCTCTCTCTCTCTCTGTCTCTCTCACTTGCTTTCTCTGTATGTGTGTGTTTGTGCGTGTGTGTGTAAAGATTTATAAGGTCTTATTCAGGAATCTATGCTAGTAAGCATGAATAGTTTTCATATTCATGTTGAACTATCAATGAGCAGGCAATAGCCTTCATTATTATCAGATAATAGACTATCCAATTAACTATGAAAGTTGTCAATGCTCAGAAGACACATAATTTTAGGCTACACAGAGTATATCCAATATTGTGAAAGAATAACAGAAAAACAAAACTCTCTAAAAACATAAATCTAGATAACATCAGATTATATGCAACACAAAACTTAAAGAGCAGAGTCTATTTTGTATTATTATGATTACATATTTTCTAGCTTGTTATTATGGACTGCATCCTTTCTAGCCTAAACAATGGTTCATTCACCCAGGTCAAGAAAAATTTCACAAGTCTACATCGACTTGTGATGCTCAGCTCAATTCTAGGTGTGAATAAATTTGTGTTTTCTCGGAAGAAATTTCACAAATCCCATAGACCTGTGTGAGTTACTGTGTTTTTTATAAAGCAGCAATTTGAGAAAACATTAAAGTACTGAATCATATGTGATGAGATCTCAATGAAAGGTTAGACACTAAAAATGCAAAATTATGAAAATTGTAAAACATCTGAAACATTAACTGTCACACACTCTAATTTAAGGAATGCAACTCATTAGTAGAAAAAGCATGACAAAGAAGATTCACTGATGATTGCATGTGCATCCACATTAGCAGTAAGACATGAATTCCATAACCTACATAGAAACAGGTCTCCCATCGTTTATTACAAATTTGACTCTAACACATTTATTCCTAGTTTAGAATCAAGATGGTTAGGTAGTATACACCCTAAGCAAAGACCCTTCTAACTGTTTTTGTTTAGTTTTAGTTTGTTTTAATTAGCTAACGTAAAATACTTTCACAGAATAAATAAATGATGGAATTAAATTTATTTGTTAAATCTACTGGCAATGTTATCAAACAAAACTCAGTCTAGAAGTTTGTGCACAAGACTTTGAAAATATTTTCAGATAAAGTTTAAACCTTACATTGTCTTTTGCAAGTTGTAGCCATTTTCTGGTTAGAGTTTTATTTCTTAAATGACTCATGCTAAATTTAGCTCACTCCCTTGAGTTAACAAGTCGAGATTTATAACCTTCTTGAAGCAGTTAAGATGGTGGAACTTAGTATATCCCATCTGAATGAATTCTAAGTATAACTATATATTTAGTCTTTCTATTAATTGTATAGGAATAAACAGATAGAGTTCATGTGAGATAATTCTGATCTCTTGGGGGCTGAGGTGATGCTTCAGTTGCTAAAGTATTTGTCTCAAAAACTAGAGTCCTGATTTTGGATTTCTGATATCTGTGTAATTAAAGCGAGGTGAGACATCCTGCATTTCTTACTGTAGTGAGATGAATGGAGAGGGAAGATAACTAAAGCTCACTGGCCAGGAAATATAGGTAAAGAGTTCATCTTTAAAATAATAACATCAAGAATGAGCGAGGAAGACAGCTGGCATCTACATCTAGTCTCTCCATGCACAAACATGCACATATACGAACATGAACATACACACTCACACACACACACACACACACACACACACACACATATATATATATATATATATATATATATATATATATATATATATATACAGCACACACACAAATGTACACAACTTTAAGCAAATGGTAGGGACATCAAATCATCACAGAGAGCAAGGAAGACATTCTAGAGAACACGTAGTTCACTGTCACTGCAGGAAGAGAAGATACATTGACAGGAGGTTACATGGGGAGAATAGTCCACAGCTGGATGCTTCTACATATTTCCAAAAGGTGTGTTGAATAAATGCTACTCTACTTAAAGGTATTAAATGTTTTCTAGAATTGATAGATGTACAACATAAAATAAAGAGAAAAAGAGACCGAAGAGTTAAAAAAGAAGACAGTAGTAAAAAAAAAAAAAAAAAATGGGACCATTATAAGCAAATAACAATTGGAAAAGGCGTGGTTCTCATACAGTGACTAATTCAATGATATATACAACTTTGAGAATATTGAAAACAATCAGTTTGAAAGATGCAGATATTCTGGGTGCTGTTGAGAACGACAATGATCCTAGGTCTACAATGGTGAGAAACTAACACAATGCAGAGAGAGCAGTAACCTGGATGGCCTCCCAAATCTCCTCAGATCTGGGTCTAGAACTTCTATTATCATTACTAATATTAGTTGCTGCAGAACAGGAGTGGAGATAAATAAAGAAAAGCAAGTCTTATCTAAACTGGGAAAATGAGAATGAGACACAGAAGGGAGGGCAAAGAAGCCTGAAGGATGATTTTTTTAAGGGAAGTAAAATAAAGAAAACCTGTTATTTTATTTTTATCTTTTTAGTGTAAAATAATGAAATAGAAAATGCAAAAAAGTAGACACTGAATTTATCAACAGCAGGATGCACAAAACTCAAAATGCCTCCACTACATCTCCGTCTGTAGTTCCTTTGATTGCTAATTGCACTATCAGATGTATAGATGTATGTGACGTGAATAATTTATTTTATGTGTTTTTTAAAAGCCTAACTTTGGTTCTTGCATACATTGACAGCATTCATCTATGCAATGTATATAATGTAGGACGGCAGTTTTATGCAATTACAAGCATACGCTTTTCGAATCATCCATATTTAATTGAAATAACAAGCATTTAGGTATCTTAGTTGAATTGAATTTGACATGTGATGCATTTTAAAATGTCTCAAGAAGAGAATCTATTAAAGGAAGAGATTTTTATGCAACAAAGATTAATAGAGCAAAATGAAAAGCAGCAGGATAAATAAAAGTTTAAAAATTAGTACTCTATAAAACCAAACCTGGTTCTTATTGAATATGATATACTAGCCTGTTTTCTCTTCTATTCAATAAATAACAGGGTATGAAAGGTGCGACTGCGGTATCATAAAAAAGCACAGACCATAAAGGGGTCCATGTGGCTGTATATCATGACATCCTTTCTTTCCTCTCTCTGTCTGGAGCAAACTGAGGGGGGCGAGGACAAAGCTTCCTAATTTATTAGACCTGATTCTTAAAAATCTGTGGATCATGCAAATTACCCAACTTTCTTTTTTGGTTTATTGAAAACTAGAGTTGGTGGCAGTGACATGGGGTCCTCTGTTTAAACAATGTCATGTGACAAAATTTCAATCAGGGTGCCTGGTGGTAGGGCACTCCTACATAGCTCTGAAGAATGCTCTGAGCATATATTTCAGCATCTGGCATTTGTAGCAGTATATTACACACATCAATTAGTTATTTCAGACAATTACTTCATGAGACAGAGCTGTGTCTGTGAGCTCCAACAGCTCCTTCTACATACTGATATATATTGATACTTGACCCATCAAGCATTTTGCCTTCTTGGAGCCAAAATCTGATGAGCAGAAAGTGTGCCCTGCATGTCTGCTGAAGATGTGGGAAATTTCTAAAATTACTCCTCAACTTCTCTGCTGATCAATCACACATTCTTCCTTGAATTACCACTTTCATTTATCTGCTATCCATTTGGTGCATAAGATAACAAGAAAACAAAGTTCTACATTGGTGCATTTACATGGATTTTGTTTGTATTGAATATTTAATGAGTGTTTGGGAAGTGTTGACATATCCAACAGTAGTCATTTCATGTCTACTGTGAAGCTTCTTTGCTGGCGTCCTCTAGCTCTCTGCACACCTCATCTGCGGGGCCAGTTACGCCTGCTCCTTTCTCCCAAACCACACAACAGAATGGCAGATACAATTCAAAAGGATGAAATAACAAAAGGAGAGAAGATGTATGAGTATCTCAATGTGTGTACCTTACACTGGTTGAAACAAATAAATTTCCATGTCCAGGTCTGTATTATGGAAGGAAAGTATTCTCTAACAGCCAAATTCAGAAAAGAGCTCAAAAGCATTGGGTCGTGACGATTTTATATGCACATGATGGAGTATGTGCTCTTGTTAGAAAGAGTAAAGAACATCTTTTTTTTTTAAAAAGTTACTCCGTGGTTCAAAGTTTAGCTCAGTGGTAAAGTGCTTGCTTAGTAAGCACCTGCCTCTGAGCAGATCCTCAGCACGGAAAAACAAAAACAAACAAACAAACAAAAAAACAGGTGGAAAGGTATAAAAGAATAAAACTGAGAAGTCATTATAATCCAGAGAGCCATGTTGTTACTCATTATCCACTACTTGACCAAGCAAACAAAAACAAGTAAGGAATATGTATTCATCAAAATCAGTTTATTCTGCTACTTTTCCCAAATCACCACAATAAGACTCCTTGATGAACACATGTAATTTCAGAAAGGAGATTTCTCATTTTAAAGAAAAGAAGACTCTTAATTAATGAGCTGACTCTAGTTTTATTCCACCTATGAGTTTACAGTTGGCCATTCCTCATAGTTTTTTTAGGTAGAAATTGAGAAGTTCTCTGTGCCTCATTCCCTTTGAGAGAGTCTCTTTATTGGTCATTAGAAACAAGTTCACACGTCCAAGTTTGGCAAGCATGTAGTATGTATTTACTCTTTTCTTTGTAGCTTATGCATGTGACATTTGCTCTGTTTTTAATATCTTTCCCGGCTTCTTTGCTAAGGATAATATTTATTGAGCTAACATTTATTGAGTCCTTATTATGTTCAAGCCAGTGCCCTGAACACTTTATGTGCTTGAGCATCTTTTAAAAATTCAAAAGGAACAATATTACTTTCCATTTAGCTCTTTTTTTAGAGAGTACTTAGGACACTATATGATGTGAAGTGCATTCTGTGAACTCACCTGTCACATAGTCCTATGAAACGCGTTACACGTGTTACTTTCCATTAGACCCAAGACAATGGAAGCAGAAGTAGATCACAGAAAGCCTCCGAGACCACAAGCTAACAGTGGTGCTAAAATGATTTTAATCTACTCTTTATTGTGCTATAAGGTAATACATCTCCTTAGGGTCAATTAATCTTTTTATTCTTGGAAAATGTCATACTTGTATAGACATATATCTTGCTCGTATTTAGCCCCACAGCTTCCTTTCGCCATCCCCCATTCACTTCCTAGCACACGTCCTGTCAATTTCATTCCCTTTCATTTTTTGCATGTATAGTAACTGTGATGGTAAATGGTTCCTATTTGCTCTCATCCCCTCTATCACTCAGTGCCTGCTATTCCTAATTTTGCAATCCCAACATTCTTCTCTGTACTTTCATTTTACCTATATTCTCCCAAATTCCATCCATTATAGCATACCCGATCACCAACTAAAGCTCCTTTTTAGTTTCTTGGCTTCCGTGGTGTTAAAATTTAAATATCAATTGTATGACTACAAAGCCTACACTCCTGACTATAAAGTTACACTACAAAATGGTATGTTAGACATGACCACTAACATAGTTTCTAAAGTCAACATTGGTGCATTCCTTAGCCTGTAGGTTTCTTAAGGACACAGCTCATGTTCGGTCACAAGTTATCTCCTTCAAGGGACACTGTTTGCTGATGTGTTCAAAGTGGATCCACATTGCATACACCACTGCCCATAGATTCTGTTGGCCTTCAGGTATGGTCCAAGTGATAAGATGTTAACTTTAAATTTTTAAAAGATTCATATTGAATATTTTATGTTCAATGACACTACTATCCTCTCTGTATAATTACTACTATTTTTATTACTGAGACTATGATGCCCAGGTATTACAATTCAATATTCATTGGTATCAGTGTCCAATGGTCATATTTTGGACATATTATTTACTAAGTATTATTTGTCCTTTAAAAGTCCCTGACAGTCAAGCCTGCATAATTTTCTACTTTGTGAAAAGTTAAATTTTATCATTGTTGCAAATAGGGACTTGAGTGTGTCCCCACAGTCCTGTGTCTGGGTAGGCTACTAGCTGACTTCTACAGAGGGTTTCTTAACCTTTATTACCCAGAGTGGAAGTGGATTTCACATTAGAATCCCAGCACCTGTTTAATTAAGTGCTGAGGAGGATTAAAACAAACAAAAGAATAGTTGGCACTAAACAAGTGCCATGCAATAAGCCTGTAAATCTTTTTGCAGGGTTTCTATAAGGCACTAAGGTATAAATAAAGAAATACATATATCAATGAAGTTAACTAAATTTTATTTGAGTTGAATTTTCTCCACATTCTTACGCTGTAATTCAAAATAAAAATTTGTTGACATTGCTTATATACACACTAATTGAAAGAGGTGAAAATTTAAGGAAAAAATGTAAAGTAACACTGGGAAGAAAAGCTGAGCAAAATAAATTTTTGAGAGCAACCAATCACAAGGTAAAGACTGTTTCTTCCAACCTTCTCAGATGACACCCTCTTAGGAATGACATAGTATACGAAGTTTGTTGGTTTTAAAATCTCCAAATGTTCATACATCTTGTTTACATGTATGTTTTATGCTCCAAAAGTAAAAACATTTTGGTTCTTATTTCCCATCAATAATGCCTAAAATAGAATATTTGAGCAACAAGCTCCAGAACATATTTAATAGCCTGTTTATTCTGGAAGCTCCATTCAACCAAAGATAGACTATTGACAAATTATATACTACAGTTAATTTTTAAAAGCATGTATTTACTCCTTTTAACTGCTGCTCCAAATTTATATTTTTTCCAAAGAATTCAATCAACCATTGGGCACAAGAAACTTGACTTTCTACCAATCCTGCTTTCTGTTCACAGATTTGTAATGAATATTTATGACTTTAATTCAGTACAGGTCCTTAAAATAAATAAATGATGCTGCTGTTGTGGTTTTAATGAAAGAATCAAATAGAATAGAAATAGAAGTTTTGCTATTTGATTTTAAATAATGGTTAGCTAAGAGAAAACCCTTCCTTGATACAGGAATGAGGAAGGATAGGCTAGATGGAGACCTGGCCCAGGGCTTAAGAGTGCAGACTGCTCTATCAGAGAAGCAGAATCTTTATCTCAGGACCTACACCAGGCAGATGCAAGGGATTCAACTAATTGCCAATCTCATCTCCATGAACATATACATATGTACATACACATACACACACACACACACACACACACACACACGAGAGAGAGAGAGAGAGAGAGAGAGAGAGAGAGAGAGAGAGAGAGAGGAGGGAGAGAGCGTTTAATGAAAAGAAATTTTTATTTTCAAAACTTAAAATGGCAAAACGATAAAGCTAGCAATAAAGGAAGGAAACAAGGAAGTCAAGGAAGTGAGAGGCAAGGATGAGGAAGGAGCTGCAACAGCTGTGAAAAAGAACTGCTGGGTGTGGTGGCACATGCCTCAAATCACAGCACTCAAGAAACAGAGACAGCAGATCTGTGTGTGGAGTGTGTGTCTGTGTGTGTGTGGGGGGGTGGGGGGTGGGGTGGCTCTTTTCTAGACAGACTCAAGTAAAAAGTGAATAAAATAGCTGCACTTACCTAAGTCATGTCCACTACTCTAGGTACTGGCAGCCATCCCATCTTATTAAACATTAATTTAAAAACCCAGTCAATGCTTGGCCTAGTCTGACCTGCCATTTTGGAATTTTAAAGCAAGGTAAAAAATAGCCATACAGAGCACATTAATAACTTTTGATATGTTAGAAATGATCCAAGGACTTAAGCACTTAAACCACCATGCCCCCTTTCCAAAGTCCCCAGTGAAGTCTTGACCCTTCCCTTGTTGCTACACACATCTTTTATGCCTTTGTGAAGAGACTTCTATTAAATACCACCCTAATGGCAAGGCAGCAGTGTGGCAAGAAGCCCTGATAACAATACAAGCTTCAGACATGTTTTTCCCCAGGCTTGCTGACAAGCCTCAGGAAACGAAGCATGTTGTTCTGATGAAGTAGTTTCTTAAAGTTTAATGTAGCATTGATCTGTCTTAGGATTCCTAATGGTTTATGTACAATATACAAAAGGAGAAAGAGAGAGGGGGGAGGAAGGGAGAGAAAAAGAGGGAGAGAGACGGGGATGGAGGGAGGGGGAGAGAGATCTACTTAAAAGGGAAAACCTATTGAAATTAATTTATATAAAAATATATAGGAAACTATAAATTAGACATAGTACTATATTACACAAAAATATAATACCATTAATGGCCTCTTGGTTGATATCATAGGTTTTCAAAGACAATAACAATTGAATTACTTTTGGAGTGTGCCTTGTCTCCCAAGCTTCATCAATGATGAAGCAAAAGAGAGATCTCTGAATGCTTGGGTGATAGTTCCTGGTATTTTACCAGGAAACCCTTCTTATCTAGGCAACTAGTAATATTGGGCTCCTTTGCCAGGCTTCTCAATGCAGCAGATTCATGTTTACCCAATGTTTGCAGATTCTGTGTTACAGGAGACTTTACTATCCTCATTCTCTCGCCTTCTCCTTAACTTGTGAATCCTCTTGTCATCTGTCTATTGGACATGATGAAGTGTTGCCATGAATTTTTGACCTCTCATCCTACTTCCTTCGACATTCAAAGTCAATAGACCTCTGCCTGTTATTCAGATAACTAAGCTTCCTGCAGTCCCAGGACCATACATACTTCAGGTTTTTTGATCTGTGCTTCGATTTCTTTAGAAATATCCAGTCAAAATCACTTCAGTTTCTTCAAACCACATTTACATTCTTTGGTTTTCCTTTTTCACTTAATAAAAATCTTTAAGTTGGTAATTGTCTTAGTTTCATTTCTTTTGCCATGATAAATACGTTGTCAAAAGCAATTTAGAGGTGAAAATGATTTACTTCGTTCCTCAATTTCAGATTAGAGTCCATCATTGTGGAAAGGTCAAGGAGAAAACTTCAAATGGCTAGTCACATTACATCTACAGTCAGGATCACAGAAAAATCAACACAAATATGATCATTTACCTGCTGATGAGTAGATGGATTTCTCTTTTATCGTACAGGACCCATTGCCTGGTAAATGTTTTGACTCACAGAGAGTTGCATGTTTCAATATCAATTAACTAAATTAAAACAATCCCCTAAATAGGTCCACAGAGCAATCCCATTGTACACTATCCCTCACAGAGAATCTTGTATGATGTCTTTAAGTTGTATCAAATACAAAAATCTAACCATCACACCCAGAGTTAAATACTTCCCTTCATAAGGTAGACAAAGGTCCCCAAATCAGGAAAAACAAAAATCTCACTCCTTGGTTTCCTGGCCATTGAAATAGTTTCCCCTTAATAAACTGTAAGGTTCTTTCAGGAAATTCATCTTTGAATTGCAAAGTTACATCTCAACCCAGAGTTAGAGCAATTCAACATTTTTGATTTTAAAAGGAACTATGCCCCTGAATGCTTTGTAGTATCTCTATAACTAGAAGTCTGCCATTTTCTAGGAGAGCTACAAATCAGATTTCAAAGCTTTGTTTTCTTAATTGAGACAGAGCACACGTACATGCTACACATGATGGATTATGATCTAGAAAAAAGATGATGCAGGCTTCTGAAACTATTATGAAGATGAACGACAGAAGGAAGTCTTCCTGAGGGTGGAGGCAGAAGAATGGCTATTAGCGAAGAGAAAAGAAAATCCTGTGTTCATTGCAGGTTTTCAGAGAGACAGACATGAGAACTAGCCCCATCATTCCTAGGACTGTTACTCTTCAACAAAAAAAAAAAAAAAAAAAAAAAAAAAATTCCTCCTAACTCATAGGCCTCTGTATATTCTGAGTCCTTTACATTTGCAGAAGAAGAAGAAAAAAGAAAAAACAACTCTCTTTCTGCTGAGCAGAACAAGAAAAGAAACACTTTCAGAGTGAAATGTAAATGATAACCCTAAAATTAGAGAAATGAGAGATTCTGTTTGGGTTGAGTGCTTTTTGTTCTGCAGAGGCAGCATTTTCGGACCTGTGCTGAGCTAGCCTAGCCCCATCTAGAATAACTTTTGACAGTTTTCCAACCCATCTAAACCCCCACATTCCAGCTTCTGATATTGTCAGTCTGATAAGAGCACAATGTTTCTTTCGTGTAAATTCCAAAGTCTTCTATCATACTCCGCTCTCTGGAAAAGCATTGTCTCAAGTAGTTGGTATTATAGGACTAGTAAACAATGGTAGCATCATATTAAAATTTCAAGGACTTTAATTTAATCTCCGCAGTCTGTAGCTGTCACCAAGAAGATGGCAGCATAGACTAAAATCATTTTGCACACCGTCAGAACAGGTCTAGCAGAAAATATTTAATTCTAGGTGATGGCTCCTTCTTGCATAGTCAGTAAAGGGCACTTCCTAACAAGGGCCTGAAAGATAGTAGTGGTGACGACAAGCTCACCGCAAAAGGCAAGCTCAGCAGATTTGCCACAGCTAATAGAACCATTACCGCTACATGTCAAGCTATGAAAAATACCAAAGGACAGGAGCATCGGAGTGAAATGGACAAGAAGATAGCCACAACAGAACATGATAAATCAGAAAGCCCACTATACGCCTCCATCTTTTTTTTATCAGCAGAAAGCTACTAAGTCAGCCATGTTACCTACTCTATGAAATAAAAACATTTTCAATACCTCCGATGAAAAAGTCATCATGTCTATGTTCATTTATAAATACTGCAATTTGTAAACAGACTGTTTGTTGTATGAACATCTGCATCAAGACCATTTCTAAGGATGCTGATAATATGAGATGGTATTACATTCAAGCAGACAGCTCTTATCTTATTTAATGCTTACTTTTCTTTTTTTTTCCTCTTATGTATAAAATCCAAACCCTTGTGAACAAAGAAAAGGATGGTGCATGAAAAAAAAAATCCTGCTGCTTTTAAAAGGGAATTAATTCCACACATTATGTCTAAAAGCTAAGAGTCAAATGAGTTCAGGAGAAAAGCAGGAGGCAGTCAGGAAATAATTCTCAAGTCTTAAGATCTCATGTGGATTATTCTCCACTCACCAACGCACCCCACAGTTGCCTTCTGTATTAAAGGGCAGTTCCTCTTGTGCACTGACCACAAGAAGCATGGATGCTTAAAAGCCTTGGACTTGAAATGCCCCCACTTAAAAAAAATATACATATATGAATTTTTAATCTAAAAAGGTAGAGGCACAAAATAAGTAAACCAAGATGGATTCATAAAAATACACACAATATCCCCCTAGGAATGCAAAGCAGCTATTTAAGGTTTACAGTACCATTTAACAGGCAGAAAAATAACAACACAAACAAAAGACGAAAACGCCAACATCTGACCTTTTGCACAGCTCACTTTTAGTCTGCAACCAGGCTGCGGCTGTTTAATTCATTGCAATGAGGGGGGAAAATGGTTTTTTTTTTGGAGGTGGCACGTGCCTTTCCAAGCCCACCCTTCACCACCTTGTACTGTAAAACATTTATAGCACACAGTCCTCCGCTAGGCAGGGTTTTAAATTTACTCATTATTTTAAGTAAAAAAAAAAAAAAAAGAAAGAACAACCTAAATAATAGAAGATGCCTACAAATGAATGCAAAAGCAGGTGTGCTTTGCAAATGAATTTGCTGGAGGTGGGAGGGACTCCCATGACCTCACTGGGCAAGGAGTTTAATTAATCATGCTTAAAGGAGTGCAGTAGTTCTTAGGTTACCAGCCTGAGCTTAAGAACTTACTTCTCTGCCTGTCCTATCAGCCAATATCTGACATACTGATCCGCGGGGATCACCAGTTGCTGTGCTGCTATGTGACAGAGCTTACCTCAATTTATCTCCCTTTTAATTTAACTGTTAATAAAACCTGAGCCCCGAGAAACATCACTCAGAAGGTTCTGAATAGTGCCTCTGGGATACACATTTTATCCTTCTCACTGTTGCTATTCTTGCTACATCAGTATGCAGAAGCCATTTCAACTGAATATTCCTAGACACAATAAAGCTGCATTCAGAAGGATGGGTTTGACTTTAAATGAAAGTTTCTGATTCCAGAAACTCTTCTACCATGACTACAGGCACCAAGCTACTTGAATACCTTTGATATCTAAACCCAGGTCACTTGTTACTGAAAATAATAAGGGAGGATATGAAGGGCACGGACACTGCTTTGTCTTAGCGGAAGGTAAGTGCAATGTCCACAAAAGAAATCCTTACATTCACTTCAGATAGCCAAAGGGGTAGGAAGTCTGCGGCACATGGACTAACCCAACTCTCAGTTGAACCTGGAAAAGACCACAAGCCCTAGCTTCATCTCAGAACCAGTTTTCCCTCCTTCACACTTGGAGACAATATGCCAAGATAGAGACACACCAACTACCTTGAATTGACTGTGAAAGAGCATTTAGCATGTCTTCTCAGCTGATAAGTAAATACTTTCTCAGCACTCTGTATATTGTTACACCTTCTGGAAGTCTAAAACTGTATATGCAGACCACCACCCCCCCCCCACACACACACAAAGCAATAATACTGTCTTTAAAAGGCAAGTTAAGTCAGAGAAGGTTATCTTTGCTCACAATTGAAGGAGATGCACTCCATCATGTCAGGAAAGGCATGGCAGGTGAAACTAGAGGTACATGTGTCACATTGCTTCCACAGTCAGAAAGGAAAAAGAGATGAATGTCAATGCATAGCTGCTTCTCTCCTTTTTAGACAGCCCAGGATCCCACTGCATGAGAGAGTACCACATTCTTTAACTAACCTACTTTAGAAAAAGCACTATGACATTCTCAGAAGCTTGTCTACAGTGATACCAGAAACTGTCAAATTGATAATGATAATCATCACAGATAGCGATCCAAAGTTTCTGTTGTTTTTCCATGAAGGTGTTTTATACACTTATACATATGTGCATACTCATTTATATATTCTATGAATACAAGAATCTAACCAGTGCTTAATGAACCATATACAGTAGTCAGATACCATAGTTTTCCAGAACCAATACAAAGATTAGGCCAAGTGGTAGGAATTTGGCCTTTAGAAACAGGCAGAATGCTGTGAATTACTTGATCCAAACAAAAATGTTATTTAATCTCTTTGGCCTCAATTGCTTTATCTGTAACATGGAATGGCTACCTATTTTTATGTAGTGCAGCAATTCAGTATTTCTTAGCATTATTGCTATACGATAAATGCTCAAGAAATGTTCTATGTGGGAATGGTGTCTCCATGTCAAGACACTAGCAATCAGTCTCTGTTTTCTTGCTGTAGCTGTTTTGTTTTTTTTTTTTTTTTTTTTTAAATTTTCAAAAAGTTCTAGGATATGGAGAACAGGAATAGGATCTTGAGCTGAACATACCTTGCAATTTGGCATAACACCCAGGTTGCTTCTGACTAGAATTCACTTGTGAATGTTGCGTATTCTGCACATGTCACCTCCATTAAGTCCTGGATCCTTTTAACTCTACAGATGTGCCCCTGTTTGCTCTTAACTCATCCTTATGTTTTAAAGGCAGATAAGTATTTGTATATGATATATTGATTATAACCTACAGATCCTTAAAATCTATTAATTCCTTCAAATAATCTATTATTGTTTACGTAACATATGGCTTCATGTTGCCACAGTAATCTACTCTTTCTGGTCTAAATAATAGGTTTTCAATTTTAGACTCGTCATCTTTCACTTGTTGCTGCTCAGATGGTCTTCACGTGTAAGAGCTTATCAAATACACTTCCCTTGGTTTAGTCTCTTTACAAATAGGTCAGATTTAAACAAACATGAAGAACCCATTCAGTTAAATGTCATCTTTTAAAAGTTTCTAGAGGGTGTTGAAATTTGTCTTCATGGTTTAAAAATATCTGAATCTAAATTGTAAGAACTAAATAGACTAGAGTCACACAGCCCTACTAGAGTTTGCAATGTCTGATGATTCTCTCTCTCTCTCTCTCTCTCTCTCTCTCTCTCTCTCTCTCTCTCTCTCTCTCTCTCTGTCTGTCTCACACACACACACACACATACACACACACACAAACACAGACATGATTACTTTTTATTATTTTCTTTTACGTGGTTCAATTTTTGAAACTGATTAGATCATTTCCTATTTCTCTTCAAAATATGTTAGGTTTTATTTCTGTGACAATAAATTGCTTTTTCTAGCAAGCTATCTAAAATTTGAATTGAAAGGCTTAAGATAATTATTTTGATTGATAAATTAGACTGACCTAGTAAACCTTTAAGATCTAAACTGGGCTGGTTAATTGGTTTATGAGAATTCAAGATTCAACAAACAAACGCAATTCCTTAGTGAGGAGATGCATTTTACAAAATATGTTATTCATGATTCTTATCATGTAAGGTATTCATACAAACCTGGAAAATACTGTATAGAATACACCTAGGTTATAGATTGTATAGTTTTATATATGTAGTCCCACCATCCCTCCCAGAACACAGTCATATAGCACATGGGTATATTTAGATCACCCTCTAAAAATCAGAATTTGTTTAATGTCTGCTACCCAAAGACTTCAACAGGATTTATTCAGAACTCATAAGGCTATTACTTCTAAGCCATCTTTATCACACAAGACACCACACTCATTCACAACAAATCTCCGTATCTTTCTAGATCTTTCTTTTTAGAAAGGTCACTTTTCAGAAGAGATAGGGTCCTTTATAAATCCCAGGGAAAGAAGTTTGTTCACAATATCTTTATAGAGAAAAATTCTACATATTCAAAACGATCTGAGTAAAAACCTACTAAATAAATGATTTCATAACCAATTTTAACTTCATTATTCAAGAAACTATCATAACATAACACCCCCATCAAATATAAGGCAGGGATAGACAATCTGAAGATGAGTCATTTAACTTGTCCTTAGCAAACTGCAACAGAGTCTATTTTTACTTATCTATTCAATTTCCCTTAACAATGTAAAATTCTTGTACAGGCACAAAGCCATCTGCATTTAATTAATCACACAATCCACCCAAACATTATCAGATCCCAGGAGAATGAAAAAGCATATTTATATATATATATATAGTTAAATAGAGTCTTCGTGTAATACATTTAAATCAGAGCATATCTAAATGATCTAGAAAAGACTGCAGTACACTGCCCAGCCAGTTAAATCTGTAATTGCAGGTCAGCAAGGAATGAGAAGGCAGAGCCAAGTCAATGTTAATTCTTCTCATACCAATTTTTCTCCTTAGAAGACATTGCTTGCTTTGGATGTCTCAGCTCATAAGACAGAAAGTTTTCAGAAGGCCTCATCCACGCTCAGGCACAGGATATCTTTAAGAACTAGGAACACATCACTCAAAATGTACTCATCCATGTTGTGTTCTGTGAGGCACGGTCTACCCACCTCTGTGTCATTCTGTGACAGAGGAAATGAAATCCTCTAAAAGTTACATTCGTCTTCTCAGGCAGGATATGAAAATGCAAAAACGGTCAATAACAGAGGCAATTAGAGTACAAATCAATCTGAGTCGGTTTTAAACCACAGGTGAAAGAAAAGGAGGCGACTGAAAAGCGCAGGGTTGGGCTGTGTTGTGCAATCTTCCCTGCTGGTAATAGTTTCCTTCTCCAGGTCTTGACATGCTTCTTAGTCATTGCCCCTTGAGGCTGGATTTCCTGGGATCATGAAATCACATACATTAACAGCAAGAACGGCTACCCTGGAAACGTGTTCTCCGTTCTCATGCAGTTTTCCAGTAAGAATGAGCGTGTCTAAAGTAAAGGAACCCAACAGCTGTTCCTTAAGTTTTTATCAGTAAACTCCTGATTTTCCAGTTTTTGTGGACACGTCTGTGCAGAGCTATTTTGCCTGCATGGCTATAGCTACATATATAATGGATTACGATCAATGGAGTTGATAGGTTCTCTTGAAATGACTTTCCAGTTACAGGAAAGAACCATCTGGCATTTGGAAGTGAAAAACAACCACAGCCGTAAGAGGAAGGTTTCATTCTGTTTGACCCTGGATCTTCCTTTTGAATCCATTTGACAATTAGATTATGAAAGCTGAGAAACAATAAAGATGTTCTCTGTTTAATTATTTAATTCAACAGAAAGTCTAATCTTTGTACAAACTAAACTAAGAAGTGAAAGATAAACAGCTATCTCTCTCTCTGTCTCTCTCTCTCTCTCTGTCTCTCTCTCTCTCTCTCTCTCTCACACACACACACAAACATACACACACAGAGTGAGAGAGGGGGAAGCACATATTGTGCTTTCGTGTGCTAAAGAGTTAAGAGAAAGTGGACAAGGGAATAGGTCAGAGATACTACTTAAAAAGGAAAATAGAAAACTATTTAACTTGGAGGAGCTTAAGAAGCAATAAAAACCAAACAGATAGAAGCAACTGGAAATTCACAAGAAGCATCCTAAAAGGCCAAGCAGGTGTAAATCCTGAGCTGAAGAAGATTTGGCCATGCTACAAAAACCAGGAGACTGAATCAAGAGAGGCTGGGTGAGAGAGAAAAATATGGCACAGAGGAGTGGAGGTGTGAGACAGCCAGACCGTACAGTACCTGGAGGCTGCAGCTCTTGCTAGAATTGAAATGGAAAGTCACGAGAAGCTTCTGAACAAGAAGTAATTTGAATTATGTTATAAAAGAAGAACTCTGGCAATAAATTTATAAATAGACCACTGTAGGGCCCAATGTTGAAAGCAGAGAGATGAATTAGGTGTATTTAGGCACCATTTGCCAGGCAGAAAACAGACAGTAGCATGCATGCCCTCATCCCCCCAACCCCAAATACATAAACAGGTGTCAACAAAAACTACACCCCTGTAACAAAAATTCACCCCATTCTGAGTAATGCGCATTTCTAATCATTTAGTTTTTCCAGATGATGAACACTTATCTCAAAAGGAAAAAGTCAACAAGCGTGAAAATGAATGTCCATCAATAGATCATCAAGGACCCTACTCTTTCATTAACTAAATCATTACTGCACACATTTTTTATACCCAAGTATAAATGATGTAGCTGATGAAGTTCTCTATATTTGAACAGAAACAAAAAACGTCTGACATCTTTAACAATAGTCTCTTCCTTCATTCATCTTTAAGGAGAAGTTCACTGATAGGTGACTTTTCCCAACTAACTCTTTATAGTCAAAGCCCCTGACAATCTATTTTGAAGAGCAAGAATACATTTTTATACCATAGACATTGTTTGTAGTAAGTGCTCAGTCTCCCACTACCTAAATGCAGAGACGCAATCATGTTTAAGTCATTTTCAGTTCTCATTTAGACATGCCTATAAAGCTATGCTTTTCCTGCTCCCCCACATCTAAGACAAGTAAAATAAGTCTCATTCTAAAGAATTGCCTAATGGTGAAAAGAATTACAATATAGATTTAATTTTTTTATAAAAAAGCAACGTAATTAAAGAGGAAAGTCCTATCTTACATGTTTTAAAAGGTCAGTGTCAAAACTTGACATGAGAAAATGTGTTTCAAATTGCACCTTTAAAATTTAAATTCCTCTTTAAAGGATTTCACTGCAGGAGAGAAATACTCCATGGGACTGAGAGCTGAAAATGCATTTTAGAGCAAAATATGCCACTGGTGGCATTACACAAAAACTCCCGGGAACCAGGAATCATGAAAATTTCTTTAAATATATACAATGCATTTTAAAATACCTACGAAGTCTATGTGACCAAATTTTACCAGTCATTTCTTTTCTGAGTTCCCACTTACAAAGGGCAAAATGATATCTTTTTAAAAGATTGGTTCATCTACACAATTTAATTATGAATCAAGAAATTCATTAGAAGAATAAAGACTCTGTAAATCCAATACACATTTCTTGATTTAATAAATGAGTTTACCTGTGTTGTTTCAAATCCTTGTCTGAAAGTTCTGGTTCAGTAAGAGGCTGATTGGTACCTTATTCACTTCATTATACTTTACATAAACAAGGACATATGCATTTAATTTGTGCACAGTTAGAAACAAAGTTAGGTGGGAGAAGTAGCTTGAAGCCAGGAATAGGGTATTTAGCTGTTAACTAAAATTTCATAGGTTTAAGTCCTACCAGTCTAGTTAAGGTCTTAGCTTAGCTAAAGCAATTGACTTGCATTCAATAGATGTAGGATATAGTCTTACAGTCCTTATCAGAAATTAAACTTGGTTGTTTTCTTAGGGCTTTGAAGGCTCTTGGACTGTTATATCATAAACGTCTAAAATACTAGCCAGTCTTCATCAGGCTAATTATCATTGGGCTTTATTCTTTTTAATTAATATATTATTTATTTTGTGTTCATTAATACTTTTCAAGATTTATGCTACCCACTCAAATAATATAGGAAAAGAGTCTTACACTGTTTTTTCATTCCCATCATGCCATACATAATATAGGAAAGCAGATGCTCAATTCATGAGTCTTAATTAACACATTTGCTTTAATAAAAATTATGGAAAAATTGACTCATTCATTTTATACCCTTATATTTGTAATTAAATTTGATGAGCTAGGAACATTTCACTAAATTTAAAAAAAGATGTTTAAACTGGTAAATTACATAAAGTTTACACAGGTATTTTAAGTTAGCTCCCAGATCAACCTCTCTCTCTCTCTTAAAAAATAAAATAAAACTGAAAAAAAAAATACCATGTCCAACAGTCTGGCTGCTTTCTATGTGTAAGATGGTTTTGTTTTTGAAGATTAGTATCATGCACTATAGTTATGTTCAGTGGTTCTCTATAGTCTCGGAAAAATGGATTTGCAAAGCTTTCAGCGGGAAGTAGCTACAAACTAGGCTTTCTGATTGAGTTACATATCTCCCCAGATGTGTTCACCAAGAGAAGCCCAATATATCTTCATAACGCTTAGAATTATGTTTCCTACTTTTCCTAATTAAAGGCCTGATTATATTTATGACACTTAGAGGATTTAATATGTGCATGTTTATGTACTTGAAAAATTAAATTCATCAGCTCACCTACTACTCACTACATATTTCATAATAACAAGAAGAAGGGAAGTAGCCAAACATATTCTCTGAAAAGGAATTAGATGAATGATGTTTCCTCTTTATTGCATGAGGGAAAAGAGAGGGTAAAAGAATTAAGGGATTTAAAACATGGGATGATTATGCACTCTGTTAGATACTGATTAAGGCTTAGATGGAAGAAGAGTAACCACACAGACTAGAATGTAGATTTTTTTTACACATTATTTTTTTTGGAAATAATCTAAAAGAAGCTCATTCTTATGAATTGCATTATTCCTCACCCTCAAATGTGGCTTTCAAACATATTCCACAAAGAGTAAATGAGTAAATGTCACCACAAAAAGAAGTTAAGAAGTTACATTCTAGTTAGAGTATTTAATTAAGCCAAAGTAAGTTTCTGAGACTCAGAATAATAACACAATTTTACATATAATTTTGAAATTTTACATTTCTAGGTGAGTTTTAAGGTGTGTAAGAAAAGGAAGGTGGGGTTAAACCATATAACATTGACGTAACATAATCAGACTCTAGGTTTAATCTCTAATGCAGAAAAGAGAAAATGTATGAAGAACAGCAAATCATTAACAATGAAATAATCATAAACTCACAGTAATTAAGAGGTGAAGATTATGCTGATTAAAGACAGTCCTCAAACAACAGAGCCTTATACTCTGTCCCTAAATATGCTGCATAGATCAGATATTGAACCATTAAAATGTCTTATTGAGTTCTTTTTTTTCTTTTGCTTTTAAATTAAGGCAATTCAATTATAATGCTTTACTTCTCAAAAATATCTAAAACTCAGGGACTGAGAAGACATTTCTACAGGTAACATACTTCCCCAGCAGGGATGAGAGGCCAGATTCCCTAAGAATCACCCATATACATGCTTAGTGGACAAGGAGAGCAATCATATGATCTGTGGATTAAACTGAGAGATGCTGTCTCAAAGAATAAAATGAAGATCAATCAATGAAGATGCCCAGTGTAAACCTGTACACATGTACTTAAACCCTCATCCACACATTTACACATGTACCCATAGACATGTGAACAGAGAGAGAGAGAGAGAGAGAGAGAGAGAGAGAGAGAGAGAGAGAGAGAGAGGAGAAGAGACAGAGAATGGAAAGGGAGAGGGAGGGGGAGAGTGAGCTTCACTTTCTTACTTGAAAAGGTATGCATCTCTTATGAAGTAACATCACCTCATCCTGTTGTCTTTTTCCATTGAGCTGAAATCCCTTTGATACAAATGGTGTTTCAGGCATTCTTGAATTACTCCACTCTAAGATCTGTACGTCTGGATCTTAGGTTTGTTCTCATCCTATTCCTAGAGAAATGTCACTAGTTCCAGGTACATCTCATGTATTCTAAATCCTTTCTCCACCTTCTCCCAGCCTCCACCTCCCACATAGGGCCATATAACAACTCACAAAGGTCCTTAGCTTACTTACCTTTGTGAAACAACTTAGTCCTCAAAAACACTACAAAATATATTTGACATCTGGTTTGCTGCAAGGATGAATTGATAACCTGTACATACTAAACCTACTTTGCCCAAAATGTTCTTGCTTTAAATTCTAATTTAAGAAGAGAACAGTGTCCAAAAACTATCATGTGTATAAAGGGTCTCTTCTGCCTCTGCCTACTGGAAGAGTCATCCTGTCCCCAGAACACCCTCCAGAGTCAAGGGTGAGTAGAACTAATGTTGCTGTCTAGTAGAGTGTCAGGTAAAGAGCATGCTCTAATCCATTTTCTGTTGACTGTTCCTTTGATAGGTAACTGGTGGTATTTTCCCTTCTTACATTTGTTATTATAACCAAGAGGCCAAAGTCTTGTTTACTTTCCTACATCCAAAGATGCCTGGATACGTTGGCTTGTAATAAATATCTGTTGGACTGGACTGAATAAAACTGTACTTATTTTTACCCAATTCAAACCAGATGCTGGGGACCTGATATTCCAGAGGAAGCAATCCTAGAGTAGAGGGTGCTGTGTCCTTCTACGTGAGGTGGAAGACTGAAGCATCTCTTTTCACTTAAATATCTCCAGATGTCTGAATCTCATTTTGATGTGAAAGTGATTAACTGTTGGAAATGTTTCATAATAGTGCCTCATTACACAGGGTCATTAGATTTTATGATCTGTTTCCTTATATTGCCAGAGAACTTCTTTCTTTTCCTGTTAAAATTTAGGTATATATTTCAGGAGTATAATTATTTAAGTATAGCAAAGGACTGATGTTGAACTCGTGCTTGGTGATCATGCTGTGCCCTGAGGAGAGTGAGAACAGTCCACAGCATCAATGAAGAGGAAAAACAAGGAAAGAGGGAAGCGAGGGAGGAAAGAAAGAAGAGTAGAATCATAGAAGAATATGAGAAAATAAACAGCCTTTCTCCTAAGAAATTAATTTCAGAAGATTACATCATTTGTTTATTGTAATTCCTGAATTTTAATATGTTTAAATTGTCTTTTTATAGTTTGTAGTGATGGATACAAAAGCATAAGCTAAACAAAGGATTTCTGTGCAAGGCATTTTGCAAATATATATTAGATAGCTATTAGGTAAAGTTATTGTCCTTGTTATCGTTTTCTGAAGTACTTACCTTTAAAGGCTTGGGTGTTGAAGGGTTGGGGCCTACTTGGTGACAATATTGAAAGGTTATTGGATTGAGAGAACTTACTTTATCAACAGATTGATCCAATGTTGAGTTCTTATTGAACATTATGTCATGTGTGTGCCTTTAAAATGTACATCTATGTCTTGCACCTTTCTCCTTCTCTCTGGCTTTCCCTGCTTCCTGGCAGTCACTTTCCTCTGCCAGCCTTTCCATCATGGTTCTGCTTGGCTGCAGGCCTAAAAGCAATAGAGGCTGGTGACCATGGAATAAAACCTCTGAAACCATATGCCAAACTTAATATTTCACTTTTTAAGGTGACTTCTCTATGGTATTTTTACACAGCAATAAAAAAAAAAAGAAGAAGAACTAAAATAGTTCCACATTTAAAGCTTATTGACAGATCCATTCATTCAACTGGCACATAAAAAGTGCCTATTATGAATATCGCAGCAGAGTTAAAGAAATATGTTGCATAGGTCATCTCAGCCTAGCTTAGTGAAATAGATACAGGCAGCTGATTATTTCAGACTCCAATAACTATCAGGAGAGATGAATAGTTGTGTTAAACAACTAAAGGAGATCTTACTTCTGACTTGGGTCTCAAATAAAGAACTTCAAGTTTTTGTTAACAATGTCTGTAAATGGCATATTTAATTATAAAGAGGCATAAAAGGGGGACTATTAAATGGAAGAGAAGCAAGAGTTAAAAAGAATAATGCAATCTTAAGCACACTTGGTTCAGCTGCACATTGAAGAACAAGGGAAACAGAAGAGAAAAGGGGGGATTTGCATTGGAAACCCCACTAAGAGGAGTGTGGTATCATCTGAAAATAAGAAATGGTGTTCAGTCATTGAGAAGTTCCACAGACTGTGTTAAATCAAATGTCTACCAGGTTATCTCATGCTGACAGTGGCCCTCTGGGATGTCAGAGGCAGAGTGCAAGCAGGAAGAGAACTCTCCCCATTGCATCTATATAGAAAGAGTCCTATGGCCCAACATTTACAAAAGCAGATCAATAGTGAATGTTCACCAGCCTTAGTTCAGGAACAAAGAGTAGAGCCAATCTATACACTGTCTTTTCGTGGGGTGTTCAAGTGACAAATAATATTTTTCTACTTCCCAAACCTGGGCGACAATACTTATGTCTGTATTCAATATATTCATTTAGCTTTCACAAAATATCCCACAGGCTTTAGTTCCTTCAACTCTTCAAGACTAGTATAGAAATTTCTCACACTTGACCACTCTTGACACCAACTCTTAGGATGATTACGAGGTTTGTTCAGTATTCAAAGTTTCAAAATAAAGCCAGGTGTGGTGGAGTGGCTAAGATATAAAGATCAAGAATTCATAGCCAGCCTGGGCTACATGAGACCCTTTCTCATTAAAAAAGAAAGAGATAAGAGAACAGAAGAGGAAAGGAGAGAGAAGGGGAGGGGACTGGAAAGGGGAGGGGATAAGATTGGACCGGACCAGGACAAAACCAGACAGGACAGGACAGGACAAGACATGACAAGACAAGACAGGAAAGACAAGACAAAAGGAAAAAGGAAGGAAGGAAGGAAGGAAGGAAGGAAGGAAGGAAGGAAGGAAGGAAGGAAGGAAGGACGGACCACAAAAGCACTGTCAAAACAAGGTTGAAGTTTACATTACAAACTGTGCTTACCTCCCGCTCCTCTGTCTCTCTCTGTCTTGCTCTCTGTCTCTCTCTGTCCTTCTGTCTCTCTCTCTTTCTCTCCGTGTGTGTGTGTGTGTGTGTGTGTGTGTGTGTGTGTGTGTGTGTAGAGAAAGATGGTCTATAAATGTTACTTTGGGCAACACTAAAAACCAAGCGTGAGGGAAAGAATTTACTAATGCTATCCCAGTAAGCAATTATGAGAATATTTTTTTGCTTTGGTTTATCCTAATAATGACCTTAATTTTCCATTTTGGGTAATGCATCTGTATATACCATTACATCATTAATCTAATTTGAATCTTTAAAAGACTTACTAAAGAGTGAATACAGGAATGATAAGCGTTGTTTTGCCAGATACGTTTGTAAGCTTTTCAATAGTGACACAAATATGAATATTTCATAATTATATATTTTGTTTTAAAGGTTCAACCGCCATTTTATTATAGAGCTGTTGATTGAATTACCAGATGGGGGCTTTATTTGCTTGTAAAGTGGGTTAAAATAACAGCAATTACTCATTGATAAAGACCTCTAAGTTAAGAGGTTTTTCATAATTCAGCACCATGATAATGTTTGGTATCATCTACAAAGCAATAAATACAAAAACATTTGTAAAAGCAACATATGTCTTGACAATTTTCTAATTATATATGTATAGAATACTTGATTCTTTTGCACACACTGAACTTTCCACATGGCATATTTGTATGGTAAAGCACCCAAAAGATTACTAGATTTTAGTGAACCCTCATTTCTATGATTTGTTTTTATCTAAATCTACACATTTAGACCATAGTTATATTTATCCCTCTACCCTTGCTGCCACGAGGTAACTGCTTTATATGAGAAATGAGGAAGAAGGGTGTTGAACTGATAACAGGGTTTACTCAAAAATAGCATTAGAGAGTAGACTCCACATGTTGTAGTGAAAATGAGAGGGAGGGATGCCAGATGGAAATTGGCCAAATGGCATTCTGTTAGCAATTGTTTCTGTTCTACTGAAAGAAAACCAGAGAGAAAGAAGGAGAGATGAGCAAGCTACTCTAAAAGTATTTTTAGCTTTCAGTATTAATATGTTCAACATCTTAACAAGTACATAAGAAAAACTACTGTATATATTAGCCTAGAAAAGGCATTACAATTGATTGTCTATGATTTTGCAGGTCATTTGTGGATTCCTGCATTTAAATCATTTTTTGGCATATTTGTTTACTACATACTAAAATGTCTGAAATCTATCCTAGACCCTCAGTACATAAATAGTTCTAGTCATCTGCAAATCAACAGGGATGTGCTTAAAGGCCCACCGCTCACTTCTGTTTAAGATTTTTTTAAAATGTCACCCTTAACTCCCCAGAGAGTCCATTATTTCCTGGCAATAAAAGAACTAAGCGGAGAGGATGTTCCAGTTGCAGTCTCCCTGAACAAAAGCTCCAGTCAAGTTTCTCACTTAAGAGTACACAAAATATTTCAGTCCTTTCTATCCTTCAGTCCTTTCTATCAACTGAATTTTGAAAGTGTACAAGTACTACCAAATTTCCTGTTTGTTTGTTTTTTAACAAATAGATGCTTATAGTAACAGCATGTCATATCTTCAGCCTGCTAGTGCAGTATTTACCTGGCCACCCTGTACCACAGAATCTTCAAAATTGCATCAAGAATCCAGCAATGGACAGTTGTGGTTGCAGGTTATTACGTGTAAGACACATTTCACATTCAACTCTCTAGTGATAGTGGAAAGATAATGGGTAGGGCGAGGGAAAGCAGATCATCCTTACAGTGAAGATTCTAACCAACTATGTGGAAGAAAAATTGTGATTAATATTAATTAATATTTTAATCTTTAGTTTGATGTTGCTATTATTTTTACACTGTAATCAGTGAACATGCCTCTATGGTCAAAGTCAATCACAAGACAAGTGATATTTATTAGCGCATGAGAGTGTACAAGTCCATCTGGGTCTTTGCTTCAGAATAGGTGAGAAATGTGTTTTGTATTTCTATGAGCAAAATCAAAGTAAGTATAGGAAGTGGTATCATGTACTTGCTTGTATTTCATTGCTCACACCTTTGGGAACTATCGATAAAATTAGATTCTTCTAATTCATTAAGCATATTAGTTACACAGGAGTCAAGTATTTTTTGAGCTTTAAGGCAATTTTCACCTCATTTTAACAGTTTCTTTAGATTTCATAGTTATGTCGAAAGAAAAAGTTTTCCAAAATTATGATCCTTCATGAGAAGTACAAATCCAAAGTCAATCTCTTCATTCATATCGTCTTTTACATATGTGAAGATGGTGTGTGGATATGCTTACCATAACATAATTATCAGAGATCAATGAATCACCCAATATCCAGTGTAGGAAAAAAATGTTTTAGAAATACAGTAACCAAATGGAAAAATAAGTGGGTAAAACAAGTGAAGCTCTTTAACACTGCAGGTTCTTTTATTTTCTATGTTTAGAAGTGACCCATGTGGGAAGAGCCAGGTAGGGGCAGAGAGGCTCGAATCCTAACGAATGCTACAGAAATGGGAAAGCAGAACACCATAATGAAAGAGGCAGGAAGCTGCTGCGAGGACGTGGCACTAAGCATGAGGTTTACTACATGATGGAGAGGAGGCAGACTTGCAGACCTTAGGGTGAAGAGGTTTCCACAAGGCGAGAATAACAGGTTCAAAGGCTTTGACATGGAAAAGCTTCTGGCATTTGAGTGACACATACAAAAAGTGTCAGAATGTCTTTGGTTTTGGTTGTTTTGTTTTGTTTTGTTTTGTTTTGTTTTGTTTTGTTTTGAATAATGCTAGAACCAAAAGAGTGAAGGTTACAGAGGCAGGCTGCTACATAATCAATGTATGCTATAGATTCACTTTAAGAGACTGGACTGTATTCTCACACTACCAGAAAAATATCACCGGAAATCTAGGACAGTGAAAGGCTATGTTTTCCGTTGCACTCTAGAGAGACCACTCCATGAAGAATGAACTATCGGGATTATAGGAGCAACATTGAAGTAGAAGAGGGTGTGATCATACTTTGTATAGATTTTTGATATGAATACAAATTACTGGTGTGTTGAGGTAGTATAATACAGACTTGAGGGTCTATTATCATGGTCTCTGTGCCCTTATCGTCTTCAAACTAGGTAAATGTCAATACTGTTCACGTATATGAAAAGAGCTTACGAAAGAAGCAAGCTGGCAAATTTCAGCCTAATTTCTGTTGTTAAACTCGAATACCACAGACCGCATAATTTAAAAGAATATAGATTTACTCAATTGAGAGCTTTGGTGCTTCATTATCAAAGGTTATATCTGGAGAGGTCCCTCTCTCTCCATAATTGCATGGTGGAAAGCATCACATAAAAAGGCAGAACAAGTCTGCTAGCACAGGTATCTTTCCTTTCTAAAAGCCAATCATGCAACTATGGGTGCCCTAAACTCACAGGCTTATTTAGCTCTAGCTATCCCCCAAAGGCTCATTTCCAAGCACTATGAGTGTAAGATTTTAGGGATGGGATGTCCACACTCATTACCATTCAATAGATATTAACTTTCAATGTGCATTTTGGTAAGGATTTCAAACAAATAGGAGGGAGTGATTTGAGGAAATTACCAGTGTTTCTGTCTTTGTCCTGTTGTTTGTGTAACATGAATACTCATTAGTTATTGAAGGCACCAAGCACATTTATAAACATTTCCATAATTACCCTTATTTAACCCCCCAAAATATTATGAAATACTTTCTGTTATTGTCCACAGTTTAGAGATAAGTGCCCAAGATTAATTAGCTAGCCTAATCCAAGAAATAATGGTTGACAAAGCCAAAGATAATCTGAAACCAGAAACTTCCATACCACCAGAAAAACCAAGTAAATAACTTATCCAGAGCAACATCCAGAGGAGAACCCTAGGAGATAATACAGAGAATCAAAATCTTATGGTCACATCATGACATAAGCATCTGATAGACCCAGCAAAGACGATTAATAAGGTTTAGTTGCCAACGTGGGAAATCCAAGTGACCATGATAAAACAGAATATTCCAGGGAGAAGAAATGAACAACCACTCAAATAGTAACATTAGAACTAGGACATTAAACACTGGCTTCAGCAAATGGGATTTGGTGACATTGCTAAGACTTTTGTCAGTATTAAAGCAAGGACAAAAAGCCCATGGAAGTAGATCAGGGAGACCCTAAGACCTTAAGATGTATAAGCACGTGAAGAACAACCAAGGGGCAATCCTTTGCCAAGCACAGGTGGAGGACATTGGAAACACAAGGTGATTAGTGGAGGAGGTCAGAGAGCCTTGTGGCTTAAAATACACTGCATAAAATACTTTAGGTTTAGTTGTAAATTGCCATGGCCCAGTGAACAGGAAGGAATTCATTGACTAGAACATACCACAGGTCAAGTACAAACACATTCTCTGTGTGGGAAATGTTTAGCTTCATTTACATGCATGACATGATATAATTGGTAATGACCCTGCTGCTTCAGTATAAAGATGGAAGGGGACACTCTCTGAAGCTTTTCAAACTCCCCAATGCCCTCCTAACGTTTGTCATATAAAAGCACTACATGTATGCTTGCCTCACTTGAGTAATTTGACAGTAAGTTTGTTATTTTTTTTTTCTTCTCTGGCCATTTCAGACAACTTGGATGCTTTGTTTCTCCATTTAGCTTCAAAATTCTTTCACCCCTATTCTTTAATAGTATCAATGTCCATTGAGCTTTAACAACTCACACTCACTGTCATGGAACTGTACACTTCTGTAATATCTAGGATGGTGGCATTGCCCCTTCTGGTCACCAGCACCACTGACCCACATAAACCTCTTCCTAAGTGCCAGCGGCTGATGACTTCAACTGCTTTGCTTTTCCAGGATTTAGCAGATCCCAGTCCTCCATTGCATGACTCCAGTCTCCCTCCAGTTTTCACTGCCCCCACCAATAACCATTTTCCACACACTTTCATGGGTGCAATTGATTTCTTCCAGTCCTTGACCTTCTCTCACAGCTGCCTTCCCAATCCTATTACCAAATCAACCCTGCCATCTGTGTGCTCTGTGTGCTCCCCTCTCCCTCCCAAGCTGCCAAGAGCTCCTGAGAAAATTGAATAACCACGCTGATTGACTCTGTTACAATTTTATGATTTCCCATGTCAGCTGAACCCCAAGCTGCTGGGCAGCTGGGTTACTCATTCCTCCTTGGCAGGTATTCCCATTCCATACAGCAGCTGCTCCCACCACACCCTCTTTGGGTAACCACCCACATCCTTACAGGCTTCATTCCCCAACACAAAAGTCCACCCCCTACTGAAAACATCCAGGCCATCAGCTGTGAACTCCACCCTGTGCCTCCTCTGTATCTCTATATTTATGAGTCTTTGATCATCTACACCTCTCTGGCACAATAGGGAAATCTTGATTATTTTAGGATCAGATCTTGGTGGCATTCCTTTGTATATTCCTTCCTGATGCTATCTATCTTCTTACCAGGTATGAATATTGACGAAACACTTAAACATCCTATCCTTATAAGCTAGTAGTTTCTCATTCTTCAATTTTGAATAACTAGAGTTAAGATTGGGCTTTACAGTAGATTCATTTACCTCTAAGCAAGTTATTTGACAATATGGGATATGATTCCCACACATTTAAGTTGAAGATGCCTAGTTCACTTTCAAGCTGTTATCTTGTATTCTAAGTTAAGGGCAAGGTGATTTCCTTTGAGAAAAATTGCATTTTACCTATGACTTTCGTCTGGTGGGTCTGTCATTTTGTATATTCTTTAAAAAAAATCTGGAAATAAGAAAATTCAGTATTCTCTGTATAAAGAGCATAGTTACTACATAAATTGATACATTGAGATTTCAGCCATTCAAGCAGTAATGTTTGAAGGAATTTACTCCAGATTTATTCCCACCCTTTTAAATGAAACAAATCTTTCTCTTTCCTGGGTATGCGATTTCAACTTCTACCTGGTGAATTTAACTTCATGGCTGTATTGGCTGGTTATATGTGAAGATGACACAAGGTAAAGTCATCCAAAAGGCAAGAACCACAACTGAGATAATGCCTCGATAAAAGGCAGCTGTAGGCTATTATCTTTTTTTTTTTCTCATAATATTTTTTAACGATTCTCTGGAAGTTTTACATCATGTGCTCCCTCAAATCCCTTACAAGTCCTTGTGACCACTGGCAAAAGAAATAAAAAAAATAAAAATAAGATAAAAGAAAATAGAAAAACAAACAAACAAACAAATTTACTTTGTGTTATATATATAATCATTGAAATAAAGTCAACCTCTAAGTGGCCTGTTTACAGCATTTTCTTAATTACTGAATGGTTTTCTTAGTTACAGACAGATGGAGGAGAGCCCAGCTCACTGTGGGTGGAGCCATTTCTATGATCCATAAAGTAAGAAAGCCGGCTGAGAAAGTTACTAGGAGATAGTCAGGAAGCAGCACTGCTCCACGGCCTGTGCATCTGATCATGCCTCCAGGTATTGCCTTCCCTGTCGTAGTTTCTGACCTGACTTTCATCAAGACAAACAGTGATGTAGAAGTATAAAACAAATAAAACCTTTGCTCCTGAACTTGTTTTTGGTCATGGGGTTTCATTATGGAAAAAGTAATCCTGACTAAGAAAATGGCTCACAAAATCACTTCATTTTAAGATTTTAAGTTATGAATTTTATTTCCATTGTTTGAAATGTGCCGTTAAAATCAAATGAGAAAATTTTCACAATGTCTTTTATCTGACACCTTAGTGACTAGGCAGGGTTACTGATCTTTTTCTATTATTATTGATATTTTATTGTAAGTTTTATTATGTCATTAAAATGACTGCTTTCTTTCTTCTTGTCAATTGACACTGGCTTGCCATTCAAAATTGTCTTATGTGAATCTTATGTTACCAAGTCATGGTTCATCAAAAGTAGTTCTCAGCCTTTCGCTGTGCTCTCTTGTAATATTGGATTCTTATATTCTCTCTCTCTTCCCCACCTCTCTCACTCATCTGTCTCTAGATGCAAATGGACTTGCAATTCCCCTTCCAAATCATTATCTCCAACATTTGAATTTTTAATTTTTTTAAGTTTCTTCAGCTTATTAAAACCTGAGGCAAACTTCTATGCTTTTCTCTTTTCTTCTACCATGTCCATTTGTCTAATAACTATCACATACCCATCTGTCCAGGTACCTCATGATCAATATCCAAGGTCAGAGTGAGTTTGCATGCCATCAGAAAATATGATCACACTCCATTCTATTCTCTGGTTCCCTGTAAAGAATCACTTTCTTCAGTGATCTTGCTATGAACTGTCTTTCACTCTATAAGGAGAATCATGATCTAATGGTGCTTACCTAACGGTGGCCAGCTATGAAACATTTAGCTTCTTTCAAATGCCTATAGAATGAAACAGAACTTCCTGGTATGAAAGTTCTTGAGTTGAATTCACAACATTCTTTCACCTTACACTGCCTGTCCTGTAGAGATTACGTACTTCTTGTTTAATAAATGATCAACTTTGAGATTTTGTTTATGGGTTCTTGTTGAAATGAAATGCCTTTCCTTCTAACTTACTTTGAGAAAATTTCATTTATTGCAGGTCCAAGTCGGTTTTATATATTTGTAGTGAGTCCCTCAGTAGAATATCTTTAGCTGGAATTAAATGCAAAAAGAAAAGAAAAGAAAGAAAGAAAGAAAGAAAGGAAAGAAAGAAAGAAAGAAAGAAAGAAAGAAAGAAAGAAAGAAAGGAAAGAAAGAAAGAAAGGAAGAAAGAAAGGAAGGAAGGAGGTGGGGGAAGGAAGGAGAGAGAGTGAGAGAGAGAAGAAAAAAGAAAGAAAGAAATGAAGAAAGGAAGACAAGAAAAAAGAAAGGAAGAAAAGAAAGAGAGAGAGAGAGAAGAAGGAAGGAAGGAAGGAAGGAAGGAAGGAAGGAAGGAAGGAAGGAAGGAAGAAAATAAGTAACTGTCCAGATTGTGCTCTCCACACTGAGAATCCTGAAAATTTCTATCACTGGGCTGCCTTTCCTTGTCTTCCTGCAAAGAGATATACAGTATAATATGTATAATATAATAGTAAGACTGTATATATTATTAACTTATGAGTTTGTCTTGTTTTATTTTTCTAAGAAAAAAAAGTATTTTCTATAAAATGCAAAGATGTGAAAATTATATCCATGTCAGGCATGGCAACATATGCCTATAATCCAAACACTCACAAGACTAAAGCAAAGGATCAAGGTTCTTTTGAATTTAAGACCAGCATAACTTGTGAATTTAAGGCCAGCTTACCTAACAGAGAAAGATCATATCTCAAAAAAACAAAGCAAAGAAAAAAAGTTATGTCTATATTACTTGATGCAGAAATTCTTTGTCCGAGAAGGAAAAACTTAACCATAAATTATCAAGAAATAATTTAGTAATATGTCACATAAAATCAAAGAAATGTATACCTGGAGATAATTAGAAAAAAAGTAGTATATAGAAGGAACAGTAAGACTTTATTAGCAATTTCCAGCCTTCCTAATATTTTGACCCTTTAATATAGTTAGTTCTTCATGTTGTGGTGACTCTCAAACCATAAAATTATTTTTATTTCAACTTCATAACTACAACTTTGTTACATATGAACTGTAATGTAAGTATCTGGTATGTAGGCTATCTAATATGCAAACCATGTGAAGGGGGCATTGGACCTCCAAACGGGTCAAGACCCACAAGTTGAGAACCACTGATCTAGACTATAGTAGAGAGGGAACACAGTGGATTTGTTCGACTCCAAGCCCATGACTTCAGCATAACCTCTTGGGCATGGCTTCCTTCAGATTACACTTTAACATCACAGAGACTCTTTGTCTCTTTTTCATTAAAACATGGAGATTTTTTACAATATAATCGTGTTTTCCATGTGCCCCAAATGCCACAAAAAATTTACTGTGCTAGTAAAAGTAAAACTCAATTCTGTTAAAAGGAGGGCCTGTCTCTATATTTGCAAAGCCTGAGTACATGTGGTTTTGTTGTTTTGTTGCTGACAACTGTAGTTACTCCTCTAGAAATGGGATAAATCTCCAGAGAACTGGCCTGCATTGTTTTCTACAGATGGCTCCAGTTTGGATCCATTACTTCATATCCAACATGAAGTGTGGCCACTATAATGGAGATCCTAAAAGGAAATATGTTTCAACTAAGCATTCAAATAAAATCTTTTAAGTGATGTTCATCTCCTCCATCCATATTTCTGTCTGTGTTATGACATAGACATTGTTTTTCCAACAATCCAATACTTCTATCCTTTTGTGTTTAGAGACCACAGTTCCCTGACTTCGATTTATTCCCAAATCAACTTGAACCACTTTAATATGGAATGGAATGGCTCAACTCTTTTTGTCTGGTTCCTAGTTCCTTTTATGCTATATAGCCTTGATAACTACTTATACAGCCACTAGCTCTCTGACTCTTCACATCATTTATTTATTACATATAGGTGACATTTATTTATTTTCCCATCCCTAAATATCTACAAAGAGGAGATCCTGAATATCACAGAATGTAAGCAAACAGAGCCCATGAGTGTGTCATCCACCATCTAATCCTTCCTTTTAATGGGATATGACCAAACAATGTACTTCATCAATTGAGTATATATTTATTTGATGGCTGACATTATACACTTTGTTGAATATCCCAGAAAACATGAAAATATCCCATTCATAGTATCAAACTAAAACTGACAGTAAAGGAGGAGTAAACATTAATCATATATGTGCTTACCTTCCTATGAGATATGTTAATGGAATAAAATATGTATACACT